>NW_020954572.1:4560008-4720284 GCF_900497805.2 Vombatus ursinus | reverse complement strand
TTTTTTGCTTAGGCAGTTGGGGTTAAGTGACTTGCCCAGGGTCACACAGCCAGTAAGTGTCAAGTGTTTGGTCTGAGGCAGAATTTGAACTCAGGTCCTCCAGACTTCAGGGCCAGTGCTCTATCCACTTCGCCACCTAGCTGCCCCCCCCCCCCTTTTTTAAAGTTTATACTAAACTCAACATGGACATTTCAAATCTCCCTTGCTTGTCTGTGATTGTTTCTATACTTTTCTTCTCATGGCAGTAAAAGAGGGTATCCTCCTTTTCCCTCCCACCCACCCCACTTTGGGAATCAAAAGAAAACTTTTGTAATAAACCAAAACCTTTGTAATAAATAGGCAAAGTCTGATCAAAAACAAATGAAAATAAATGAATTAATAAATGAAATGAATGAATGAATGAATTTGCAAAGTCAAGCAAAAGAAATTCTCACATTGGCCATGTATAAAATTTTTTTATTTTATTCTGCATTTTGAATGTCACTGCTCTTTTCTATCAAAGCAAGGATAGCAAACTTCATCATTAGTCTTCCAGAATCATAGTTGGTCGTTACAGTTACTAGAATTCTCATCTAAATTGTTCTACTCACTTCATTCTGTATCAACACATAAAAGCCTTCCCAGACTTCTCTGAACCCATCTCTTTCATAATTTATTATAACATAATAATACTCCTTTATTTTCTTATGCCATAAGTTGTTAAAGCCATTTCCTGTTTGACACTCCCTTAGTTTCTAGTTCTTTGCTATAACAAAAAAGTGCTTTTATAAATAGCTTTTGTACATATGGGTCCTTTCCTTCTTTCTTTGAACTTTTTGGGAAATAGTAGCACTCTAACTAGATCAAAGAGTATACATAGTTTAGTGACTTTGGGGGGAGTAGTTCTAAACTGCTTTCCAGCATGGATTGAGCAATTCATAACTTCAAAAATACTGCATTCCTCTATTATTTCCATCTCTGGTAATAAAGCTTCTGTCAATGAAGTGTAGTTTTGAAATGCATGTTTTTGTTAATACAGATATCCTTGTTTCTGCTGTGTAGGTAATCCACCCAGACATTTTCCCATGCATGGTCTTAACTTTTCTTTAATGATTTTCTGTATTGTCTTTGCCTAGCCATGTAAGAATGAATTATTTGCTTTAAATAACATACACACATAGGTACACAAATATGCACATATATACACAAGCATGTGTTATGTATGTGTGTATACTTGCATATTATGTACATATAGAGATCCATGGCTATCTGACCCTGGGTTCGTCTCTTAATCTCTCAATGCTCTAGAGTCTAGAGCATTCCCTAAGATTATAAAATTGTAAAGAAGGTACCAACTTGCATTATTACAAGGAGTTTCTTCATTTGGGAGTTCCCCATATCCATGAAATCATATGTTCAATCCCTATCCTTACCCCTATTCGTTCTAATGAGACCTTCAGTTTAGAAGGGACCCAAGACATCATCTGGTCCGGCTACATTCTGCCTATTACCTTCTCATATTTAGTTACAAGGAATGTAAATACACATAAAAATATATACCTCTGTTGTTAATACATTAAATATCTGAGTGCTGAAGTACCATCTCTTCTCTTTTAAACTGCCCTGCCCCATGGCATTTTGCCTTGCTCTTAATGCTATAAAGTTTAAATGGTGTTTTCATGATGTCTTGGAGTGTTTTTCAGTGCACAGAACATTCAAATATTGATTCAGATTCTTTGCTATGCTCTACTCCCTGAACTGGGAGCTGCCTTCCTCTCTCAGTTTAAAAGTGTTCCAACATAAACTTCTCCTGCTAGCTGGAGACCTGGCCACCCACAATAGGCTTCAGGAGGTGTGCAGATGGGATTGTATTAAACTCCTCTTTCACAGACTGGATGTGGAGATCCACAAGGTATGGGAGAAAGATCCCCAGAAAACTGTGGGCAATGACCAGTCTGGGTTGCAGTAATACCTGAAAAGTGATTTTTAAAAGTTTTGTTTTTGTGACAGAAAAATGTCTTTGAGGTATATGGATCCTGGGGTCAATAGTTGGGAGGGGACAAAAAGCAGGATAGTAAAAAAAAAAAAAGTAGAAGAGACAGGAAGGTGTAGGAAGATGAGTACTGGACCAGAAATTTGGAAATAGGCCATGATTCAAATTGTAGCTCTCCTGTTTTATTTAAGAAACGTCACCTCTCTAGACCTCAGTTTCCTCATTTGTCAAGTAGAGTTGGACAAAATAATTTGTAAGGTCTCTCCTAGCACTAACCTGCTAGTAGTATTAGCTTCCTAGTTGCAGAGAGCAAATGCTTTTAATAAATATCCTTGGTTTATGGAGTCTCAACAATTCGCAAATACTCTTTGTGTCTCAGTTGAGACGATTAGGTAGAGGAGTGCATAGATGTCAGGAAGACCTGAGTTCCACTCTAACTTGAGATACTTACTAGCTGTGCCATCCTGGGCAAGTTGCTTAATCTGTTTGCCTCAGTTTCCTCAGCCCTAAAATGTGGATATTAACAGCAGCAACCTCTCAGGGTAGTGATGTGGATCGAATGAGATATTTGTGAAGCATTTAGCACAATGCCTGTCACATAGTAGGCATGTAATAATGTTTATTCCTCTCCTCCTTTCCTTTCAGTGGTAGAATTGCTTATGATATTTGACTGAAGACTGTTGACATATACTTCAATTGCAACCAAATCCACATTCTTTTAAAAATTATTAATGTTTCACTGTTAACTTAATGTTGAACATTAAGGCAACTAAATTTGCTTGGTAACTAAGTTTAAGTGAATTCATTTCAGTATATGAAAAATCATAACACTTTAGTCACTTCCTGTAAGTCTACATCAGGATTTTTTATCCTTTCCTTCTCAACCCTTCTTCCTTTTGTGTGGTTGGCACTGCCAGTTGATACAGGGATATGCTGGTTCTCCTGTATTCTTCAGATGTTTCCAGGACCTTTCCAGACATTCTCAATTCCTACATGTTGGTTTTCATTTTTTGTATTTTGTTTTTATTTTTGTTTTCCTCCTAGGATCTCTGCAGCTGATTTCTGGTGATTCCTTACTTAGCCCCAGGTTGATGAAGTAGATCCTTTGATTATGAACCAAGGTTTCTGGAGACCAAGGTGGTTTAGGGAATTAGCAGAGTCCTCATTAGGTTGTAAATTCCTTTGGTAGGGACTATCTTTTGACTAGGTCAAGTGTGGCCTTTTGACTGAATCCAAACTTCACAGAACAAATCCCCTTAATAAAAGGATTTGTTCTATAAAACTTGGACTCAGTCAAAAGGTTGCATCCAAGGACCTAGGAGGCTTCTCCAGCCCTGGCTAAGTCCTAACAAAGAGATCTTTTTCAGAGAAAATTCAGAGCTTTCTGCAAGGCCTGTGACAAGACCTACTAGACTTGAAGCCCCATGAAGGCAGGGATAGCACCCTGTCTAAACATTGTATCTTCTCCAGCACCTAGCATAGTGCTCTGTACTCTGTAGGCATTTAATAAATGTTTCTTGTAAGGAAGATTAAAGAAGTATTAACGAGACACTGAGGCCAGGGTTAAACATGGAGGAATCTTCAACAAGAGGTAATAGGTTGTGCTGAATAAGATGAATTTTCATGCCTGGGATCCCGGAATTTATTCTTGCTTGACTTGCCTCTACACCTGCACTGTTACTGAGCCAAGCAGTGTGCTCCTTCCCCCAAAACCTTTGCCTTAGGGTTCAGGGTGAGTCATTATGGGAACAAAAAAGGAGACCCCTCACAATCTGGACCTTTGTTGCCTCATTCTTCTAGCTAAATATTATATTGGTTAGGCATATGGTCAGTTAGATGGCTAAGTGGCACAGCAAATAGAACATCAGCCCTGGAGGCAGGAGGACCTGAGTTCAAATCTAGTCTCAGACACTTACCAGTCCCTCCTTGCCCTTGACCCAGGGCAATTCACTTAATCTTGCTTTACCTCAGTTCCTCATCTGTAAAATGAATTGGAGAAAGAAATGGCAAACCACTGCAGTATCTTTGTCAAGGAAACTCCAAATGGGGTCATGGAGCATCGGACATGACTAAAAATGACTAAACAGCAGCATGGTCAGTTGACGTAAAATCCGATAGATTTTCTTAAACAGAACCATACTTCCCTTCAAAGCATCTAACTGGGGAGCCTACTGGTAAAAGCACTTTCTCCACATTTTAAATTTGAAAAATGTGGATTGCACACATGAACTGGGCAGAACTAGATCCTCATCTCCAATCCCCTCCCTTAACCACCCCTGGAACTACTGTGCATTTCTGTCTTTGTCTGGGGATAATTATCTCTCTTGAACTTATATTGTTTATAGGCAGCTCCTGCCAGCTGAGATCCTGTTTGCATTTGGAAAAAGGAGTGCCCAGAGCACAGGGGAAGGAAGTTAATCTAGCAGGCAAGAAACTGTCAATGGAGA
Source organism: Vombatus ursinus (assembly GCF_900497805.2). Lineage (NCBI taxonomy): Eukaryota > Metazoa > Chordata > Mammalia > Diprotodontia > Vombatidae > Vombatus > Vombatus ursinus. The sequence continues at coordinate 4,715,865 of NW_020954572.1, read as the reverse complement.
GAGAAAAAATGGGTCCTCTTGGTCCTGTTTGTAGCATTTTCTCTGTTTCTTCTCATCTCTTCCTAGAATAATTGGTTTAGGCTTGTAACAGAATTGCTATCAAACAAACCCTGAAAGTTAAATAGAAACAAGTAAGTGAAAGTATTCTAAGTGAGATCCTGTCTGGTTGAAGGACAAGATCTATTCCAACAGAAAACTTGGCCTGGAACAGGGATTTTGAGGATTAGGCTGGTGGTGGGGTTGAGTTTTTGCTTTTTTTAAGTTGTTTGATTTTGGTTGGAGGTGGTACAGGGTTGTGTAATTGATAAAATTTGAGCTTTTTATTCATTATTTTTTAAAATTTATTTATTTTTAGTTTTCAATATTCACTTCCACAAGATTTTGAGTTCCAAATTTTCTCTCCATCTCATCCCTCCCCCCACCCCAAGATGGCACGCATTCTGTATACCCCTTTCAATAATCTGCCCTCCCTTCTATCTCTCTTCCCCTTCTATTTTCCTGTAAGACAGGATAGATTTCTATGCCCCATTTCCTGTATTTCTTATTTCCCAGGTATATGTGAAAACAATTTTTTTTTAACATGTGTTTTTAAAACTTTGGGTTACAAATTTTCTCCCTTCCTCCCTCCCTACCCACCTTCATTGAAAAGGCAAGCAACTTGATACAGGTTATACATGTGTAGTCATGCAAAACACTTCCATAGTAGTTATGTTATAAAACAATAAGTGTATTTCCCTTCATCCTATCCCGCCCCCCACATTTATTCTATTCTCTCTTTTGACTCTGTCCTTCCTCAAAAGTGTTTGCTTCTGAATTTCCCCCACCCCCAATCTGCCCTCCCCTCTATCATCCCCCTGCTCTCTTGTCCCCTTCCCCCCTATTTTCATGTAGGGTAAGATAGGTTTCCTTACCCAATTGAGTGTGAATGTTTTGCTTCCTTAAGCCAAATCCTATGAGAATAAGATTCACTCATTCCCTCTCACCTTCCCCCATTTCCCCTCCACTGCAAAAGCCTTTTCTTGTCTGTTTCGTGTGAGATAATTTACCCCATTTTACCTCTCCCTTTCTCCTTCTTCCAGTATAAATCTCTCTCATCCCTTAATTTTATTTTCCAGATATCACCCCTTCATCTTCAACTCACCCTGTGCCATCTATCTATCTATCTATCTATCTAGCAGCACTTAGCCCAATGCCTGTGCGTGTGTGCGTATATATATATACACACACACACACACACACACACGTGTATAATTTTTTCCCTCTAACTACCCTAATACTGACAAAGGACTCATGAGTTACAAATATCATCTTTCTATGCAGGAATGTAAACAGTTCAACCTTAATAAGTCTCTTATGATTTCTCTTCCCTGTTTACCTCTTCATGTTTCACTTGAGTCTTATATTTGAAAGTCCAATTTTCTATTCAGTTCTGTTCTTTTCATCAAGAATGCTTGAAAGTCCCCTATTTCACTGAATGACTATTTTTTCCCCTGAAGGATTATACTCAGTTTTGCTGAGTAGATGATTCTTGGTTGTAATCCTATCTCCTTTGCCCTCTGGAATATTACATTCCATGCTCTGCAATCCGTTAATGTAGAAGGTGTTAAATCTTCTGTTATCCTGATTGTGTTTCCATATAATACTTAAATTGTTTCTTTCTGGCTGCTTGCAATATTTTCTCCTTGACCTGGGAACTCTGGAATTTGGCTACAATATTCCTAGGAGTTTTCCTTTGGGGATCTCTTTTAGGAGATGATCAGTGGATTCTTTCAATTTCTATTTTGCCCTCTGGTTCTAAAATATCAGGGCAGTTTTCCTTGATAATTTCCTGAAAGATGATGTCTAGGCTCTTTTTTTGACCATGGCCTTCAGATAGTCCAATCATTTTTAAATTTTCTCTCCTGGATCTACATTTTTCCAATGAGATATTTCACATTGTTTTCTATTTTTTTCAATCTTTTGGATTTGTTTTACAGTGTCTTGATTTCTCATAAAGTAACTAGCTTCCAATTGTTCCATTCTAATTTTTAAGGAAATATTTTCTTCAGTAAGCTTTTGGACTTCCTTTTCCATTTGGCCAATTTTGCTTTTTAGGGCATCCTTCTCCTCATTGGCTTTTTGGACCTCTTTTGCCATTTGGGTTAGGCTATTTTTTAAGGTGTTATTTTCTTCAGTATTTTTCGAGGTCTCCTTTAGCAAGCTATTGACTCGTTTTTCATGATTTTCTTGCGTCATTCTCAGTTTTTCCTCTACTTCTCTTACATGCTTCTCAGAATCCTTTTTGAGCTCTTCCATGGCCTAGGACAAATTCACACTTTTCTTGGAGGCTTTGGATGTTGGAGCTTTGACTTTGTTGTCTTCTTCTGGTTGTATGTTTTGATCTTATTTGTCACCAAAGTAAGATTCTATGGTCTGACTCTTTTTGTGCTGCTTGCTCATGATCCCAGCCAATTACTTGGGTTATAAATTCTTTGTTAAAGTAGGGGTCAGTTTCCAGTGTGAAGAATATACTGTCCCAAGCTTCAGGGGTTTTGTGCAGCTGTTTTCAGAGATACTTCTAGGGACCTATAAATTTTCAGTTCTTCCAAGGTAGTATGATAAGGGGCAAGGTATTTACTCTTTTCCTGGCCTGTGCTCTGATCTTTGAGTGACCACAAGCACTCTTTTCTGTCATGGAACTTTGAGGAGGATTTCCTCTCCACCACTACAAGCTCCACCAAGCCAGCGTTCCTCCTCACCCCAGGACCGCCACCCAGAACTGTGACCCAGATCCAAGCACAGGCAAAGCAAGAGAATCCTGCACCAGCAGAGAGAACCCTGCAATCCCCCTCTGGTCAGCCACTCGATTCCCCCATCAGTCTGTGGGCTGGAAGCTTAGGAGGCAGCCGCCGCCCTGGGGCCGCACTCGGGGCCTGGGGCTGGGACCACTTGCTTCTCTCTCTCAAAGCAGACACAGACTTTTCCTACTGACCTTCTAAATTGTCTTTGTTGTTTGTGGGTTGAGAAGTCTGGAAACTGCCACAGCTGCCTGTGATTCAGTCCTCTGAAGCCTGCTCTAGGTTCACTGAGGCCTGCCTTGCCTGTGCACCCTTGCTGAACTGCGTTCCTCTCCCTGTTCTGTGCAATATACCTTTCCAATCAACCATCCACATTTTCTTGGGCTGGAAATTTGTTTCACACTGTCTTTTTGTGGGTTCTGCTACTTTAGAATTCGTTTAGAGCCATTTTGTATAGGTATTTGGAGGGATTTGGGGGAGAGCTCAAGCAAGTCACTGCTTTTACTCCACCATCTTGGCTCCACCCACCCCCAAAATTTGAGCTTCTTGAGGGTAGATACTCTGCTTTTTTTTTTGTATGCTCTGCACAGTGTTTGGCACATTGTAGGTGCTTAATAAATGCTTGTTAATTGATGGATTATCTTAATAATAAGATAATCTTAATATACTCTAAGGATGGGCTTTGAGTCATAAAGACTCATCTTCCTGAGTTCAAATCTAGCCTCAGATACTTACTAGCTCTGTGACCCAGGGCAAGTAACCCTCATTGCCTCTGTGTCCTCATCTATAAGATGAGCTGGAGAAGGAAATGGCAAGCTACTGTAGTATCTTTACCAAGAAAACCCAAAAATGAAGTCACAAGTCACAAGACCGAAAAAACTGAACAAAATTATTCTAATAGAATGTATTACAGGGATGGGACTAGATGTCAGAAACCTTTCCTCTTTTCCCTTTTTGCTTTTTAAGAAAGACTTCATTCATATTCATTGAATTAAATGACTTACTTTAACCTTTCCCCCATCCCCTCATTTTTATTGATGAAGGACCTGAGACTTAGAGGCTGAAGTGACTTTTCCAGGATTATAGAGAGTAAAAAATTCTTGAGCTTGGATTTGAACCCATGCCCTCTGACTTTAACTCCAGTACCTCTTGAATCTAAATAAGCTTACTTTGGAACTGTTCTGTTCAACCATCTGAATTATGTGTGAGTTTCCTGATCTTCTAATTTGGTATCTCTCACCGCCCTCTTTCTTTGTAGAACACACACCAGGCTCAAGACATGCATGTCTCATTAAACAAGGGGGGTGGAAACCTCCAAGAGAGGATGTTAGGCTTGATTGGGTAAAACATTTTGAGAATCATCGGTATAAATGGAACCAAAATCAACCACACTTGAGTCTTTCAATAATCCAGTTCAAAGCCTAGTTAACTCTGTGTGTATTCCTGTAATGGGTAAGTACAAGTGCCAAATTACATCCCATTTCCATTTGTTTCTGATTCATCACAGCTCTCATTTTTTTCAATGTTCTTCAGCATCACCTGTTGAAACTGTTAAATTCCAGTAAGTGCCATTGCATGCCCAATTAAATGTCTAATTACCAATTTTAGACATTCAGCTTAGGTTCATCCCATTTTAGAATGTAAGACCTGTAGATGAATTGTTAATGGGTAATCCAACTCAAAGGAAGAAAGGACTTCACATTTTTTGATTTTGTAATATCCTTCCCTCCATTAAAAAGTAAATCCTATACCATTTCTTAGTGTATGCCAGCATTTCTTCATTCTAGCAAAAGCCCACATGCTAATAGTGTTTTGAATCAGAGTGTGAAAGCATAGGTGCATGGGTATGCCATAATGAGAGTAAAGAGAGAGAGGGAGGGCACCAAGAAAGCCTTGGCAGCTGCTGTGGGGCAATTAGGGTCATTTCCTCCTCGAGAAAATAATAAAACCCTTCTGCAGAGGCCAGGAAATGAGGCCAGGAAGCTAAAAGTTGTGCTTTTAGATATAAATGTGTATTTTAACAAGATTACTTCCTAAATATTGAATTTGAACCTACATCCAAGGTTCTTGGCTAGGAAATAGGCTGCCTTAAGATTCATCCTAGGTCATAATACTCTGTGAAAGACCTGCCACAGGAGATTCAATGGGCAGTATATTATTCCTGTATTTATAAGATTTTTCTTCTAGGTGGCACAGTGGATAGAGCACTAGCCATGTAGTCAGGAAGACCTGAGTTCAAATCCAGCCTCAGACACTTACTTACTATTAGTTGTTGTGATCCTTGTGATTGGGGTGTGATACTGTGTGGTCGTTGTCAAGTTGTTTAACCTGTCTGCCTTAGTTTTCTCAGTTATAAAATGAGGATAATAATAGTACTTACTTCCCAGAGTTGTTTTGAAGGTCAGGTGAAGTATTTGTAAAAGCACTTAACCCAATGCCTGGCACATAGTAGGAACTTAATGAATTGTCTTTCCCCTCACCCCCTTAGGAAACCTGGTTCCCCTCTCCCTTCCTAGGGCCTCACCATACTGCTATTGGACTTGCATATGGACACCCTATCCACATATTCTACTGCAGCTCAGAACTCCAGTGCTCAGGAAATCTGCCAACCTCAACCTACAGGGTAGGGGGGATTACTGACAGGCACCCTCACACCCATCTCCCTTTAGCATTATAATTACACTCAGTCTCAAAATCTCAAAGATATCATTAACTCTGCCTTTCCTCTTGTATCCACCTCTAATCACTTGGAAAACTTCTGTCATTTTGTTCCTTCTGTAATAGCTTTTCTATTTATCCTTTCCTTTCCTTTAACAATGGCAGCACCCTAATTCAGACTTCCATGACTTCTAGACTAGATCTCTGTGATAGACTCCCAAGTGTTACATTTCCCCTTCCATTCTTCCTCAGCACTGCTACCCAATCAACCTTTTGAAAGCATGATTTGGATTATATCATTTCTTTCCTCAGATAATTTCAATGTCTCCTTCTCTGCCAAAGAAAGACTAGGTTCCTTAGCCTTACATTAGAGATCCTCTTGGCCTAATGATCTTTCTTGAGATCTCTTGCCTTTCCCCTCAACCTCCTAACACACCCATTACTCTCATCTCCAACTGCTTGAATCCTACTTATATATAATTTAGAGTGAAAAGGGAACTTAGAGGTAATCTAATCCAATTCCTTCATTTATGAAGAGCCTAAGGTCACATAGTAAGTGACAGAGTCAGGATTCAAATCTAGATCCTTTGCCTCTGAATTCATGTTTGTTTGTTTTTTTCCACTATATTGCTGCCCTGTATTACCATTGGATCATAGAGTTAGAGCAAAAAGGGACCTCGAGGTCATATAGTCCAACCTCTCCTTATTTTGTAGATGAGCAAATAAGATTCAGAGAGGTTATATGAATCACACAATGTCATATTCATAGCAAAGACTTCCATAAAATATTTCCTGATTCTCCCCTTCCCCTTTCCCTTGCCTACCAACCCTTACCCACATATACCTGAAAGTGTTATTTACTCTGAATTCCCATGCTACTTTGTACTTATCTATAATACTTACGTAAATTTTCCTCATATAATAAAACTTGTGTACATACCATCCCTCTACTTCTAGACAGTAAGCACTTTGAGGTCATGGCAGGCCATGTCTTAGAATCATAGAATTGCAGTTTTATAGCCAGAAGATACCTTAGAAATCATTTGCTCCAAGCTCCTAATTTCACATATGAAGAAACTGGGACCCAGGTAGGGGAAATAAATTGCCTGAGGCCACAATGGCTAATAAATGGCTGAGCTCTGGGACCAAATACCAGATTTACACATCTCTGTATTCCCTCATAGGACTTTTCAAATTGTAGAGACTTTATAACTATTTCTGGAACATTGTTTAAGTTTCTCACAAAAAAAGAGTAGAGAATAATAGTAACACTTTTATGGTGGATATGGTAATGGTTTAAATTCTTCTTAATCTGGACAGAAAATTTACATTGATTTTTTCATATCCAGTAATGATTCCCTCCAGGGGAATTTAGGAAAGTTATGATCCCAATATTTTGCTGCTGTGTAGTGAACAACTTCATTTCTTATATTTTGTTGTTCTCTTCCAGCCTAGAGTCCCCCAAATGATTCACCAGTTATTCAGAGCACAGAAAGTTTTGTTTCTGATATAAGATCAGTAGAAACAAGAAAGCTGATATTCCTTTAAGGAAGGTAGGTGATTGGGTGTTTTAAATTAAGCCCTTCTAAAAAATTTCAACCAAGAACTTGAAATAAAGAGTTTGTTTGGGAGGAATGCCTTTATCAAGCTTTAATTTTTTTTTTTAATTCTTTTTTTCTTTTCCTATAAAAATTCTCCTAGCTCTTTTTAAATGTTTAGTTTTTCCTGTATATATTGCCTAGCCAACTGACTCTGATGTCTGTCATGGTGAAATGCTTTCTATAGCATGTGTCCCCACACTCAAGAGCACTATATTTAGAGCTGGGAACATAAAAAAAAAAAAATCATCTTCTAGTACAACCCCTTCATTTTACAGATGATGAAACTGACTTGCCCAAGGTCAAACCAGGACTTGGTGACATACACATAAGGACTAGAACCCAGGTCTCATGACTCCCAGTGCAGGGCCCTTTCTACACACTTAGCATCTAACCCCTCTTTCCTTTTTCTTTATTTATATATACAGTGTCCCAAAAGTATAGCTTAGCACTAAGCTTTTTGAGACACTTTGTATATTCTGGTGCTAAGGTCAAGACCATGTGTCTGAATCTCTCCTTCCCCCATGCAAATTAGTTATCTTTATATGGATTAAAACTTAGTTTCATTACCACAGAAGGCAGCTCTGACTCCAGCCAGGTAATGTGCTTCATGGATCACAAAGGAAACTGGCCGGAGTGTGTAGATGATACCAAGGAAAAAGGCCAATCACTGATTCCAAGGAAGAGACAACTCAGAGCCCAGCCTACTTGGAGTAAGTTTGGGATATTATTTTCCTATTCATAGGAGGCACACAAAAGCTCTTACCCTTCAGACAAAGTCACTACATTGTGCATCATTCTCATCCCTGTTGGTCTTCTGACAAAGATTCCAATGCAGACAGTCCTCTACCAGTTCCCATGGCAGCAGACAGTGTGAGCAATAGTGCGTTCCTCACGCCCTCATAACATAACCCCAGCCCTGTGAGTCACTTTGATTAGACTTTTTAGTTTAGGCAAATCCACAAAACTCCTCCTTTCCACCGCTCATACACCCTACATTGTGCACTAAAGCCCTTAAAGGTGATTTTCTCCAAGGCCACAAGGAAGAGACATTCCACATTTTGTGACATTGACTTATCTTTGGCATTGACTTATAAGTCTTCTACCACATAGTTTGATGTCCCATAGGCAAATCAAACTCAACATGTCCAAACTGAACACACCATCTTTTCCCCAAATTCCACCACCCCTTCCTATTTCTCTAGAGTGGGCCTACACAACACACGGCTGCTGGCCCAGGCCATATGTTGTGCAAGCCTGTTTTACATCTTCTACGTTTTGTGAGGTCCCTGAAATCCTTTCACAGGCCAAATGTTATGCAGCCCTGCTCTACAGCATGGGTACTGCCACTGTTCCAGGAATCCAAACTGGCGATCTCAGAGTCTTCTTCAACTTCTCTCATTCTCATCATTCACAGCCATTTGATTTTCATGTCTTGTCCATCTCTCCCATCTATCTCTTTTTTTTTTTAAACCACTCCCTTAGCTACCATCTTAGTTCAGGCCTTTATCATCTCTTGCCTTGATTCAAACTAGTATATTTCTCTCAATTTGTTTCTTTTTCCAAGTCATTCTTGGTGCAGCTGTCAAAGTGATACTCTGAAAGTACAGGTTTGACCATGTCTGTTCATATAACTCTGGTAGCTCCCTAGTTCCTCTGGGGTTTTGGCATTTAAAAGTCCTTCACAGTTTTGTTGCAAACTATCTCTCTGAGCTTACTGCAAATTATTACTTTTCGTGCTCTCTAATTTCCAGCCAGACTTGTCTACCTACTGTTCCCTGTATACCACATTCATCTAATTGCTCCTATACCCGTACACTGGTTGTATCTCCTTCTCTCCTTCCCCCCCCCCATGTCTCCTCCTCTCTGCTTTTTAGAATCTCTATTCTTCTTCAAAGCTCACCTTTGAGCCACTTCCTTATTCCCTCCTAATTACAAATATTCTGTATCCTTCAAAAGATTATTTTCTACTAAACTTTGTATGACTTATCTATATACTTGTTGTTTTCTCTGTAATAATAATAATGTAATAATTCCTTGGGAGTAGGAATATTTTCATTTTGTCTTTATATCCCTAGTGCCTTGCAAGTAACAAGCACTTTGTAAGTGCTTGCCGAATGAATGAATTAATGAATGAATGGCTCTGGACAGTGATTTGATGAGATTTTGGTTCTTAGAACTATTACAAGTCCTTATAAATAGAGCAAATACATGAAGTCTCATATAGCACGTATATGGTACTTTAAAGTTTACAAAGCTCTTTAGAAATATTTGCTCTCTTTTCATTCTCAAAACTCTGGGAAGTAGGTGCTATTATTATCTCCATTTTGCTGATGAGGAAACTACTAAGCCCTACAAGGACTTGCCCATGGTCACACAGCTAGTAAGTGTCTGAGGCTGGATTTGAACTCAGGTCATCTCTTCTTCTTCTTTTTTTTTGCTTTTTGGTGAGGTACTCAGGGTTAAGTGACTTGCCCAGGGTCACACAGCTAGTAAATGTCAAGTGTCTGAGGACAGATTTGAACTCAGGTCCTCCTGACTCCAGGGCCAGAGCTCTACCCACTGTACCACCTAGCTGCCCCTGATCTCAGGTCTTCTTAACTCAAAGTCTTGCACTTTATCTGGTATACTCCTATCTAATTGCTTTAAGCATTTACTGTGTGCCAGACACCATGCTAAGTACAGGGGAGCTGCCTTCTAGCAGCTCGCGTCCAAATGGGAAGAGAAACATGAACATAACTAGGTATGTACAAGATATGCACAGAGTAGATGGAAGGCAATCTCAAACAGGAAGGCACTCACTAGCAGCTAGAGGTGCTCTGAAAGCCTCCTTTAGAAGACTGGGTTTGAGTTAAGAAGTCTTGAATGAAGCCAAGGAGACAGAGAGGCAGGGATGAGGGAGCAGAGCCAGACAAAGGAACAGAGGTGGAAGATGAAGGGTTTGTTCAGGACCAAGTATGTTAATGTGGCCACATCTTTGAGGGTATGGAGAGGAGTAAAGTGTAAAAGGACTAGAAAGGTAGGAAGGGACCGTGTTGTGTAATGAACCTTAAATACCAAATAGAATTTATGTTTGATTCTGGAGGTAATAGAGAGCCTCTGAAATTTATGGAGTAGGAGTCAAACTTACTATGCTTTAGGAAGGGGGAAAAATCACTTTGGCAACTCAGTGGAGGATGAGTTGACAGATGTTATTTGTAGCTGTTCTAGCCGAACACTTATCCTATTTCACCCCTCCCCTGTGCCCATTTTTCTTAATACTCAAAAGTTTGTAATATAACTTTAGGAGAAAGAGTATATTGGCTTCCATTTAAAATATGAAACTCTTTGCTAAAGTATTCTAGATCATTCCTGTAAAGGGTCTTAGTTGTAGTCGTTCCAGAAAATATGAAAAAGTAAGTTCATGCCCAATGCAGGAAAACACCTAACCTCATCCTGGTGAACTTCCCTACCTTTCCTCCTCCTTTCAGGAAGATCATACTGTATGATGTCCAAGGGTATTAGCCAGTTATCTCTCACCCATCATCTAATGAACCAAATTATAACAGTTACCTTTGACCCAATTTGTATGTTATTCTTTTCCTCTCCTTATTGGAATGTTTAATTTTAGAAGGAGAGGTGTGGCCCTTTCTCCATTTCTTCCTAACAGGGAGATTTTAGAACCTCGTGTATTACCTTCTTCATTTCTGTATGTATGGGCATGTCCTCATCATTTGTCATGTCTCTTTAGAACTTGACTCTTTCTACAGCAGTCCTGAACTCTGTTGACCTACTGAGTCTGCATGAAGCATTAAGATAGAATTATTATTTTATCAAACTATAGCATACAAACCCTTTGCTAGCAGTGCTCTGTCATATTTGCCTATAGCACTAAATTTAGTAATTAACAAAACAATAATGAGGTTTGTCTCAGAACAGCATTACCAAGGATTATATTAACCACACATTCCCAATTACAGGGACTCAGTCAATAAACATTTAATAAAAACCTACTATGAGCCAGGCACTCTGATAAGTGCTGGGGATGCAAAGAGAGGCAAAAAATAGTCTTCGCTCTCCATCATCTCACAGAATTGCTGTATTTGACCTCTCACAATATTCATAAATGTATTTCCTCTGCATTTCTGTAATTCTCTCCTCTCCTTTTCTCTCCTCTCTTCTTCTCTTCCTCTTCTCTTCCTCATCCTCTTATCTTGTGATTTAGATACCACTTTCTTTCTCCCCATAGGCTTCCTTGGTCTCTGCTCACATTCCCCTCCTCCCTTTAGTGTTACAGTTATCACTCCCTACCTGGTATTATACTTCCAGTGTTCTAGTGTTATCAATCCGGAAGAATATGACATCCTGGAAGACAGGATCTATTTATACTAGCTATCTTTGTATCCTCAGTCTATCATAGTGTCTTGCACATAGTAGTTCCTTAAATAATGTTTGTTGAATTGAATTAAATCTAGATTGGCTTGACCGCAGTTATCTTTGAGGTAGCAATGAAGAAAGGGCTTGTTTGGCAGATTAATAAGATAAACAAGATTTCTCAAAGCAGATTTAACCTTCTTAAAGGAACAGACCAGTTTCAAGTAGCTTAGGGCACACTCATTTGTTTAAAATGTGCTAATTATAATTGATTTTTATCTCTTCTTGAAAGCAGATTTGGTGCTAGGGGAAATGCCAAGCTGAGTGATACTGGCAATAAATGCAGTTCAGAGAAGGAAGAGATTATTTGGGGATGAATAAGGGAGGATGGAAAATATTTGGCTAGGGAAAAGGGAGCTGATAGGATATTTGAGGTAGGGACCAGAATAAGTAGGAAATAAAAAAGAAAAGAAAAAAGCACCATATATTCAAAGGGATTAGAAACCTGGATTTGGGAAACCCAGAAATGGGACCAAGCTGTGGAAGACCTTTAATAATAGCAATATTGATATCTCACATGTATAAATCTCTAAAGGTTTGCAAAGCATTTTCCTCACATTAACCACAAAGCAATGCAATCTAGTAAAAAGAGAACTATGTTTGGGGGTCAAGATTAGAATTTGAACCCCCTACTCTTAAAACCTTTGAACATTCTTGTTGCCTACTGGACCATGAAACCACTTTGCTTCTCTTGCCATTTCTTCTGGTAAAATACAGTTAAGTTAAATGATGAATAAAATTCAGTTAAAAATTCCATGAAATTGGGGGCAGCTAGGTGGCTCAGTGGATAGATCACCGGCCTTGGAGTCAGGAGGACTTGAGTTCAAATCCAGACACATAACACTCACTAACTGTGTGACTCTGGGCAAGTCACTTAACCCCAATTGCGACACCAAAAAAAAAAAAGTACATAAAATTCCATGAAATTTGGGTAATTAGTATAAATATCTTCTTCCTGACTTTACATATAAAATAGACTCAGATGTTAAGTCACTTGCCCAAGGTCAGGCAGCTAGTAAGGTCAGATTAGGACCTTGTGTGACTCTAGGTGAGTTAATCTTTCTAGGCCTCAGTTTCCTTATGGACAAAATGAGGATATTGCACTAGATGACCGAAGCTTTGGATCTGTGATTCTATGATCTGAACTAATACCTGGGTGAAAAGTTGATCCTAGACACTAATGGAGGGTTCTTGTATGTACTTGAAAAAAAAATGAAACATTTCTCTAAAGTGTTCTACTTTTCACATTCATAATTTGTTTAGACTGGTTCTGTTGTTTAGTCTATTAGTCATGTCTGACTCTTTGAGATTCTTCAGTTTCCAATTCTTTGCCACCACAAAAAGAGCTGCTATAAATATTTTTGTACATGTGGGTCCTTTCCCCTTTTTTATGATCTCTGTGGGATGCAGACCTAGTAGTGGTATTGCTAGATCAAAGTGTATGCACAGTTTTATAGCCCTTTGGGCAGAGTTGGCAGCTCTATCCATTGCACCACCTAGTTGATGACCCTACTGCCTATTCACACAGTGAAATTTTACTATGATGGTTTTTTCCTTCTTATATGAAGATGATAGGATCGTAGGATTATTGATTTAGATCCTAAAGGGACCTCAGGAACGTTCTAGTCCATTATCTTCTTTGCCCCCTCTACCGCCATCCCTGCCCCCCCCCCTTTTTTTTAACAGATGAGGTAACTGAGGTCTACAAACATTGTGACTTATCTAAGGTCCCACATAGGTAAGGTAATAAGATTCCTGGGTGGACTTTGAACCCAGGGTTCTCTACTCTAGAATCTGAACCTAAGTTATCTGACTCTAAAGCCAATGTTGTTTCTACTATGAAAATGACATCACTGACCTTTTATTAATAGAATGTGTTGTTTGGATTTTTTTAGGCCTTGTTAATAGTCGATGCTCAGGCATCTATACAGTCCTTCCTACTCTTTTTGTGAGTATCTGGTGAAATCCCAGCTCACTCATGAGTGATGAAAAAGTTAACAGTTTATTATAATTTATTTTATTTAACAATCTAGGAAGTTCGCAGCCATCAGCAATTCCAGTGCAATTTCAGGTGCAATTGGGAATTCAGGAATCTCTGTAGAGCTGTTAGTGTAGCAAACCTTGTAGGTCCTATGAGTGTTTTTTTGTGTGACCTTGGATAAGCCAGTGGGTCTTGCTGTATTTAAATTTGCTCATCTGTGAAACTAGGGAGGTTACACCACATTATTCCCTCCAATTTTCAAATTCTGTGACACCATGAAGTTTTGTAGTTGAATGAATTGGGATAAGAGTGAAGTCCACCTAGTGAGTATGTAGACATTTTCTTTGTGTGATTGCAAACAAAGATTTCCACAGATGACTGAGACTTATTTCCTTGATCTAATGTCTGTTGTAAAGAAATCACCCAAGCATCTTAGGACAGCTAAGTGGTACAGTGGATGGAGCACTGGGCTTAGAAGCAGAAAGACTCATCTTACTGAGTTCAAATCTTGGCCTCAAGACACTTATTAACTGTTTGACCCTGGGCAAGTCACTTAACTCTGTTCATCTCAGTTTCCTCATCTGTAAAAGGAGCTGGAGAAGGAAATGGCAAACCATTCCAATATCTTTGCCAAGAAAACCCCAAATGGGTTCACAAAGAGTCAGACATAATCAAAAAAAAAACCAAACAACAAACATTTTAGGACAGAAATGCTATACTTATTGGGGGGGGGATCCCCCACTGTAAAATACAGTTGCAAAGCAGTAATTTATAACCTTTTTTATGTCATGGATCCTTTTGGTAGTCAAGTGAAGCCTATGTACTTTTAATCAGAATAATACCTTTAAATGCAAAAAAAAAAATACATAGGATTACAGAGGAAACCAATAATATTGAAGTACAGTTATACAAAAAACTTTTTTTTAAAACAAGTTCACAGATCCCATACTAAGAACTCACACTCTAAAGTGACTTTTGCAATGGTCATTGGATATATCCCTAATATTCATGCCAGCATCTTGGGATTTCTTTGTTGTAAGGAACTCCTTCCACTTACACAGATCAGCAAATGTCTATCATTAGAGTCGTGGAATTGCATGGAGGTGTCAAGAAGGTAAATGACTTCATCACAGATATGTAGCTAGTATTCATCAGAGGCAAGGCTTGATCTTAATTCTCCTGGTTTCATTTTCCCTATTTATAGTGTCCTGACACTACTGCATTGTTGTGGTTTTGTGGCTGCTGCTGCTGCTATCTCACATTTCCATGGTTCTATAAGGTTTACAGGACCTTTTCTTCATAACACTGGAGGTGGATAGTGCCTGCTACTGAGAGTTCTCCTTTTCCTACATTCATAGTTGGTTGGTTGGTTCTTCCTCGCTCTCCAAGAGGACCAAAATGACATGACATCATTGTGTTAGAGTCAAGTTACAGTGTGTCCATCTATAGTAGAACAGACCAGTATGAGCTCGGAATGGTCTGTCACAGGTCAGGCACAAAGAGTCCACGTGAACATTTGGGGTGAATTTCTCTAATTCACGCATCTCACATTTCTTTTGAGCTACTTCAGTTCTGCTTTGCTCATAGAGCACATACCTAATAAGAGGAAGAGCCTAGATGGAAACTAAGTCTTCTGATTCTAAGTCCTTTCCCACTTTCACTAAAGTAATGAAAAAGGGGTTGTTGCTTTGGAAATATTTCACTCTTGTGGTTGTTTCTAAGAGTAATTATCTCCCTTATAGGACAACAAATATCATATGGTCATATGTAAAACACAGTTTAGAAATATTTCATTGCAAATGCTTTAACCTGGTTATTCTGAGCAAACACTTATTCTATATAACCTGGTGTCAGTTCCTTAAACTGCTCACCAACTTGTTCCTCCAGGCAACTGCACTATCATTCTTCTTCCAGTCTGTCCCTCTCACTTTCTCTAGGAGTCCCTATCCTACAAAAACCTTCCCTTTACTCCTGTCTTACTTAGGCTACTCTCCCAGGCCTCCCTTCCCCTTCACAACTTAATTTCTGTTAAGAGAAATCTTCCCTCTACCTCCTCACTTATCAGTCCCTTGAAGTCTGGCTTCTAATTCTGCCACTTGACTAAAAACGCTCTCTCTAAAATAATAATAATTATCAATAATAACTAACATTTATGTAGTACTTATTATATGTCAGGCATTGTGCTAAATAAGTGCTTTAAAATTATTATCTTATTTGATCCTCGTGACAACCCTAGGAAGTAAATGCTATTATTATCCTCATTTTACAGATAAGGAAACTGAGGCAAACAGAAGTTAAGTGACTCTCCTGGGGCCTCAGATCTTCCTATCTCCAGGTACCACCTAAGTAATCTTTAACCATTGCCTAATTGCCACATGCCATGTTGTTTTCTCAGCCCTTATTGTCCTTGGCTTTTCTACAGCATTTAGGGGTATGGTTAAATACCTTCATCTTTACACACCTGTTTCTAAGAGTAATTATCTGTCTTATAAGACAACAAATATCATATGATCATATGCAAAACACAGTCAATTTAGAAATTGTGTTTGCGATACTGTGCCATGCATAATTGTTATTAATAATAACAATAGCTTGTAGATGTCTAGTGCTTGATGGCTTACAAAGCTTACCTCACCCTTTGGGAGGCTGGTAGTAAAATATTATTAACTTCTATTATTAACTCTTTCTTACAAGTGATGAGACTGAAGCTCAAAGGAAATTTTCTCATGGCAATACAGTTAGAGAATATTTGAACTGAGACTTGAATCCAGATCTTCTGAGTTCAAGCCCAGTGTATATTAGAATATAAGTTCCTTGTGAGAAAGGATTGTTTGCTTCTTTGTATTTGTATCTCCAGCACCTAACAAGACCTAGAACATAGATACTTAATTGATGCTCTTCAAGAGATTGGTTTTCTATACATATGAATGGTAGGTCTCTTTGCCTTCAATTTAGTATTCATCTTCACATTTTTCACTATTTAAAATACTGCCTCCTTCAGTGTTCCCCCAAAATGATTTAGAAAATCACCTAAAATGGTGGCTAAAAATCACACAGGCAAAAATGATTTTCATTAAATGGAAAAATGCAGTGCTTGTTGGTGCACAAAAGTTAAGTTAGAGGAATCTTTTTTCCATAACTTCTGTGAGTTGACCAAAAAAATGCTAGGTGTCCTGGTGATTGATTTCATACTCAACCTTGTCAGAGCCTGGGTGGAAATAAGGGGTTAATCTACCTGACCAGTACTGTCAGCAACCTCAGAAAGACCAGCAAAAGGGCCTTAGAAATTAGATCCATTGAGCAAGGTCTCCATAAAGAAAGGGACAAAAATCAGCCTTGAAAAGATAATTATGGCTTAAAGTCCTACAAGTCTGTGTTTCCAAAATGTAGGAGACAAAATCACAATCAATGAATTCATGTTGAAAATTGTACAATATATTCTTTTCTGTAAGACCTTGAATGATCCTATTACATTGACAACAAATGAATAGGATACTTTACACTTTTTATTGTCTGATGTTCTCAAAATACAAATGGTAAGATACTGCTTTCTATGTGTATTGGATTTTTCAAAGAAACCCGCTTGTCTGTCCAATAGCACAACTAGTTTTGATCATGGGCTGTTTTCCAGAGCATGTCTGAACTTTTTTTTGACCCAAATATGATGCTGAGGTCATTTTAGTTCCCAATTTAAGTAAAAAATGGAGCTAATGGGCTTTTGTTGATACAATTCACTATTCTATCTCCCTTTCTCATCCCTAGCCCCTTAAAAGAAGATTAGTGATACCCACATTTAAAACACATTATCAATTAAAGTTAAAAGAGTGTGATTTTGGAAATGGTATGAGAAGAGGGGATAAATCTGCCTGACTGGTAAAATTCTAGTTATATTTGATAGTTTGTGTTGTCCTATGTGTGGTGAAGTTTGGATTTTATAAAGGAAATCAGAGTACTAATTGTGAAAATAACTTACCTGAGGTTGCACAGCTAATTCATAATGGAACCAGAACTAGAACCTAGATCTTCTCTTCCTTACCTGAATTTTCCCCTTCTATGTCTCCCCACACACATATCATTAGATTGTTATAAAAATAAGAAGCAATCTAGAGTGCGTAAAAATAATTTTAAATCCCAAGGACCTATTATGAATATGAGAATTTACTGTGGTTATTAAGTAATTTATAGGAGAGGAAACTGGGAGCCTGTGTTCCCATCCTCAAATACCAGCAAAGTGTTTTTCTAGATCCTTCCTTTCCAGTCAAAGAAAAGTGCAGTTCTGAGCTGCTGTGAGATAAGAAGTTGATAGCAGCAGAAACAATCCTGTCTGATTTAAACCCTCCTTGGATTAAAAATGCTTTTTTGCACCTCCCACAGATAAAATATTCATTGAATTTTTTTCACAGGGTATGTAAATTGCTGAGAGTTTTAATTTGGCAGGAGCCACTGTACATAATGGTTAATATTAACCGAATCTGTTAAGTCCTTCACATTCCTGGTCTTTGGAGCTTCTGGAAGAATAATTCAAATTTATTTTCCTTTTTTATGTAGCCATTTCTTTGATGCCTTTTTTTTAATCCATAGTTTGTAAAGCTATCCAAGAAAAGAGATCAAAATAGTGTTTATTTCTGCTTTTCAGCAATGAGGAAGCTAGAATTAAGGAAGACTTCGATGCTGTGTATAACCCATTCAGTTAATCTGTTCGTCTGTATTGTCCCACACAGTTATCTGAATTGACTTTTCAGAGATTACCACACAATAATAGACTTCCCCAAGCATTTAATTTTAGAGTTAATGAGGAAAGGAACTTTAATGAACTAGTTCAGCTCCTTCATTCTACAGATGAGGAAATTGAGACCCAGAAAGGTAACTTGCCCAAGATCACCCAGAGGGTTAGAATAGCTGGAATCAGACCAAGAGCCTTCAGGCTCCCAGTTTCTTACTGTGCTTTCTTGGCCTGGAACCACTTAAACTAGTCACAGTACTTTTTTCTAGCTGGTTATCTTATTTAATGATAGATGGAACAAGTAAGTACCCAGAATATTAAATTTTCCATTTAATTTATCAGACCCTCAGTAATAGGCCATTTTACTGGTCATGATGTCGTTAAATTCTACCTTAAATACATGTAAATTAATTTTCTCCTCAGGTTTAGGGGCATGTCAGAAGATGAGGAATCCAACCAGTCAATAAACATTTATTAATCAACTAATGTGTAATAACACTGGGGATATAAAGACAAAAATTAAACAGTCCCTTTCCTCGAAGAGTTTATAATTTAGCTGGGGATGATACTACATGCATTTATAGGCATATGCAAAATAGATACTAGGTAATTTTAAGGGAAAGGCACTTACAGCTAGAGAGATCAGGATAAGCTTCAAGGAGATACTTGAATTGAGCCTCGAAGGAAAGGAAAAACTGTGAGAGGAGGTGGGGGTGAGGAGGAAGTGTGTTCCAAGCAGAGGAATGCCCCAGGGAAAGGCATGGAGACCGAGGATGAAGAACCTTGTGTGAAGACAATAAGACCAATTGAGTTGAACCATAGTATTCACATTCGATAATTAAGGCTTAATAAAAATGAGGCAAAGAGACTTGTTAAAGACCTTAGCTTGAAAAGGCCCAGGTGCTGCATCCTGGGCCATCTGCTGTTGTCTTGTTCCATATCTGGCCACTGGACCGGATAGCTCTTGAGGAGAAAGTGAGATTGGTGACTTTGTACAGTCCTCCCTCACTTAAATCCAACTCACTTGCATGTCATGGCATCACCTCCCTGATGTCATGGTCCTCTTCAAGAACGAAGGACAAATTGCAGCAGGAGTGTTCACACAGGGAAGTAATTTGCAATAAACCTGGAGAGGTAGGTTGGCCAGATTGTGAAGGGCTTCAAATGCCAAACAGATCTTATAATTGATCCTAGAAATAGTAGGGAATCATTGGTGTTTATTGAGTAGGATAATGGCAGGCACATTAGGAAAATCACTTAGGCAGTTATATGGAGGAAGAAATTTGCCAGACAGGAAGACCAATCAGTTGGTTAAGTGACAGAGTCTGAGGAGACAGATAAGAGAGGTGTTATGGAGGCAGAAATGACAAGACTTGGAATTGATTGGATATGTGAGATTGGATGTTAGTGAACTAGTTCATTAAGGGAAAGTGAAGAGTTAGAGAAGTTGTGGGGATGAAAGTAGGTGTTAATCTGGAGAGAAATAGGGAAGATTAGGATTGGGAGGCAATTATATTGAGTTCTATTTTGGACAACTTGAGTTTGAGATTCCTATAAAGCATCTAGTTTTAAATATCTAAACAGAGAGTTTGTTTGAGTTTCCTAATGGGGAGTCTTGGATTGTTCAACTTTAAAACACAGATCAGAGTGTTGAGAGATCTTAGATCACGCAAATTGGAGCTCTGTGGCAGAAAATGTCCTATTTCTCTTCCTCTCTCCCTCTTCTCTCTTTCAACTTCCCTCTTGTGTCTGTCTCTCACCTGTTCACCCTCTCCCTTCTCTTATCCCTTTCTTTTTCCCCCTTCTCTCCTTTTTTTCTGATTTTCTCCCTTCTCTCCCTCTCCTCTCTTTCCCTCTTTCTTTCCTTTTGTTCTTTCTTCCCCTCTCCCATTCTTTCCCCCTCTTCCTCCTCTCCCTTCCTACCTAACCCTCTTCTGTCTATCTTTCTCCCACCTTCTGTCTGACTCCCTCCCCTTCTGTCTGACTATTCTCTTCTGACTCTCTCACTCTCCTGCCTCTCCCCTCTGTCCCAAATATTTCCTTTAAGAAAATACTCCAAATCCCTGGAATCTGTCACTTGAATTTGAAATAGCAGATTTGACTTGTAGCTTCTGGAGAGCATAAGGGGATCCTTAGCTCATCCTTGAGGAGAGACATAACAGCATTCACAACAAATGCACCATATCAGTTTGTGATGAGGACGTTCAGCAGTTTGTAAATTGGCAATTTTTCTGTTGTTTCAGAGTGGCAATCAAGCCCTTTTGTGTGAGGCTGCCTAATTTTCATTTTAGTGACTGCCTGCAGTATATCTTAAAGCCATAAATACCTTTGAATTCCTCTTTTAAAATTTTAAAATAAGCATCTATGTGGTTTTTATAGTGTAGAAAGGTTGAAAATTGTAAACCAGGTATAGTAAATCAAAGTTAGAAGGTGACAAGATATAAACATACCCATTGGATTTCACAGTGGCCCATGCCATTGAAAACTGCATTTGTCCTTACATGTGCCTTTCATTAGTATGAGTTGATGAACATAATCTACTTCCTCACAGTAGAGAAGTGATTCACTACAAATGCAGAATGGGAAATACCTTGTCAAATATAAGTAGTATGTTTTGTTACAAGGAAAGGTAATATAGAAAAGACACTTCAAAACTACAGTAATGTTACTTTAAAAAAAACATATAGAGTGAAGTTACAGACTAAGAATAGATATAATGACTAAAATGTAAATGAAAACACAAAAAGATTAATTAAATTCCAAATTTTCTAAAATTATCGTACTAATTTATAACTTCAACAATGCATTAGTGTGCCTGTCTTTTCACAACACCTCCAACATTGACTATTCATTCCATTCTTATTTTCCTATGTGATTTTGCTACATATGAAATGAAACCTCAGGGTTATTTCAATTTGCATTTATTTTATTAGTGATTTGGAACATTCTTTCATATGGTTATCTTCCAATTCCCCAATTCTTCTTCTTCTTTGTTTATTTTTTTTTTTCATTTTTTTTTTGGTAAGGCAATAGGGGTTAAGTGACTTGCCCAGGGTCACACAGCTAGTAAGTGTCAAGCATCTGAGGCCGGACCCAGTGCTTCTTTTGTGAACTGTTTTTTCATATCCTTGGACCACTTAACCTATTGGGGGAACATATTAATTAAAATGACCAATTTCAGTCTTTGAGAATGGATGATAAAACTTACTTCTCTCCCCTAGCTAGAAAAATGGGAGACTATGGTAATAGAATATTGTATATAGTGATAGCCTTGTGTTATTAGTTTTGCTTTGCTGTTTTTCTTTTTTTACAAAGGGAGGTTCATTGGAAGAGACATCTATATCAAGAAATGATTATGGCACAAAAAACAGAAGACATTAATAAAATGTTTTAAAAGTTTAGTACTTTACCAAGATACTATTGCCTTTTTGATTGGACTTTTAGAAATATTAGTTACTATTCTGAGGCAGGATCCATTAATGGCTTTCCCTGGTGAATAATGTTCTGGGGCTAGTTATGATTGAACAGTGTGTCTACATAGTATAAACAGTTTCAGCCCTCCATTTAACCAGTTCTGCTTTAGTCTCCACAAACTTAAAATTAGAGAAAATAGGATCTGTGCTGAAAATGGCATCCAATTATGAAGTAATAATTCATATATATCATTTCACAATTACAAAACACTTCTCATGGGGCCCTGTGCAGAAAATAGTGTGATCTTATTATTTCCATTTTGTAGATGTGGAAGTTGAGGCTTAGAGAGGCATAGGAGACACTGGTATAGGAATTCCCAGCATGGCGCCCAGCAGGACACATCAAAGAAGGCGTTGTGCTCTATGAGGAAAGCAAAATTGTAGTAGCTCAAAAGAAATGGGAGATGCACAAATTTGGAGCCTTCTCCATTCCAAATGTTCATGTGGACTATTTGTGCCTAACTTGTGGTAGAGCCTTCTGAGCTCATATTGGTCTGATCAGCCATAGTCAGATACTCTGTACCTTGACCCCAAAGTAGTGATGTCATTTTGGTTCTCTTCAGGTACAAAGGACAATGCTAATATTATTAAATACAGATATATACAAAGAAATTAGTCTGGGGTAGTTTGGGGGTGAGGAATGACATTAGCATTCCTGAAATCTCAGTCAAGTCCTAGAATTCAAATATAGGAAGTACTCTCCCAACTCTGCAGCTTCTCCCTTTAATTATATGGGAGCCTCCTTATAAGGAAGGCACCAAGGCCAGACATGTTTCATTCTCATTCTTCTCAAGGATGCACTGCAGACTTTCTCTACCAAGCATCACCCCTCTCCCCCTTTTCATCTTCATTTTGTGTATTGTCTTCTCCTATTAGAACATTAGTTCCTTGAGGATGAGGACAGTCTTTCCTTCAACTTGTATTTGTATACTCAGTACTTGGTACATAGTAAGCACTTAATAAATTTTAATTGACAGGCTAGCATTTTGGGCAATCAGGAAAGGCTTCATGTAGAATATGATGGCTGTGCCTCATCTCAAAAGCAGAGAGGAAATAAGACAATGAATTCTAAATGGAGGATGGCAGGTGCAAAGACAGAGAGTAGAATGATGGAATGCAGTGTATGAAGAACAGAGAGAAAGTCATTTTTGGCTGAGTCAGCTGTGGGAGAAGGAGTAATGTCAAGTGATACCTGAAAGGTTGGAACCAGGTTGTATAAGCCTTTAAAAGCTAAACAGATGAATTTGTATTTGATCTTAGAAGCAATAAGAAGCCTCTAGAGGAATAACAGGAGTAGAGATATCACACGGTTTGATTAGCACTTAAGGAAAAATAATTTGCCAGTAGCGTGCAAGATGAACTGGAGTTGGGAGAGAATTGAAGCACAGAGACAGGTTAAGAGGCTGTTACAATAATCTAGAGAGGGATTGGTATAAGGAGAAATGTCAAGACTTTACAACTGATTGGATATGTGATGTGGATACGGGAGGGAGAGTGGGGGAGTCCCAGATGAAGCTAAGATTATGACTCTGAGACAATGGAAAGATGGTGGTGTCTTTGACAGAAATAGAGAAATTGGGAAGAGAGGATGGTTTGTGGATGGTATAGACTATTGCAGGCCTGCATACATATGGCGCACCAAAGGATTTTGGGCAGCCCACAAAAAAAGGCAGAAGATGTAGAAGAAAGTAAAGATGTAAGGAGTGCTTTATCTGTGCTCCACTTAACCTACCTTCCACTAGTCACTATTGTGCTTGTCATGTAAGTTGGCGGGTATGTTGCCACTGTGCATTCTCTCCCGTGTGTCATGTGACCTGCAGCAACCGTCATTATCTGTAGTCTGAGAGAAGCGAGAGTCTTATCTTTTCGCTGTGTTCTCCATCATTACTAAATATAGACAGTAAAAAAACCTGAAAAGGGGCAACCAGGTGGCACAGTGGATAGAGCACTGGCCCTAGATTCAGGAGGACTTGAGCTCAAATCCAGCCTCAGACACATAACACTTACTAGCTATGTGACCCTGGGCAAGTCACTTAACCCCATTGCCTGGCCAAAAACAAACAAACAAACAAACAAAAAATAAAAACAACCTGGAAAATGTATTAAAACTTGTACCACTTAGCTAAGTAATTTTTTAACATTAGTGTGATTTCATGATAAATAAAACCATAAGTAATAAGTGTAATTGATTGATATTAATTGAAATTTCCCTGTTTTTTAAATATACTTTATTTGCAAAATAGTTTAATCATTAATTATACCTTTACTTTGAAAGTGCGTTGCTAAAAACCTATCAGCAGCCAGAATAAGTTTAGCTTATTTTTGTTTTGGCCCCTATCTACTGCCAAGTTGTGCAGGTCTAGACTATTGCATATATTATCAAAAATGGTTAGTATGTTGTTTGGTTTTGCTAAATTGCTTATATTTTTAAGATCTCTAGTACAGAGGCAAGTTTATTGGTGGTGGTGAGATTATATTCAGAAATGATTATAATTCAAAAGGCACCAATAAAAATAATTGTGTTTTTTTTTTTAAATGCAAGTTCTTTTGAGGAGAGTACTAGCTTGTTCCCAGCATGGTGTAGTGGAAAAAGCACTAGGGAAGGAAAAAGAGGCTAAGATTCCTTTCTCACTTCTTTCATTGTTTTTTATTTAAAGACTGGGTCTCTGAGTCTTGCTCAGGATGGACACGTAGGGCATCACTCACTGCTGACGGGCATTGAATCTTTGACCTGGTATCATTTGCCCCTTGTGAAGCTCCAAGAAGCTTCACCATATCGATACTAAATTGAGTACACATGCCCAGCAGATATAGCCTACTTCAGCTCCAAATACTCAAACTCCAGAAATCCTCCACTTTCAGCATCCCTGATAGATGAGATGACAGCAGTGCTCTATGATGCCCAGTGAGGTGTTTCTGAGGATATACTCCATGGAGAGCTGGCTATATAGTAATCGACCTCTTCAGAAGTCTTGCTCAAAGCCAAACTCTTTTGGGTTCTCTCTTAATGCAAAATGTAGTACCATGTTGTCTAAGTGACTGATGGCATTTTGGGAAGGGCATTGTTTCAACCCAGACAGAAGACTATAAATATGTTCTTTTTCCCTTTGGGACTAATAAAAAGACCCTCCCTACTCAGAAAGCTTTCAGACCTCTTAACAGTAGGAAGATTTTTGTTCAGTTTTGTAACCGCTTGTGTTTGGTGGGACAGTGGCTGATTTATTCCCAAGACCATTATCTCTTGTACGTGCCATAAAATTAGAGTGATTTTACCTCATCCTGAAAAAGCATTAAGTAAATATCAGTTCCAAATCATTGTTTCCTATTTTTGGCATGTTTGCCTGCTTCCTCACAACATCAGCACTTCATGAGGCCTGCTTAATTCTGTATTTATTTCCTGAACCACATTTCAGAGGATGTCTTCTTTGTACCTCATCTGGGTCAACTACATGAGCAGACCTGAGAAGGCTCTAGATTTCAGACAACTTTTTCTTGTTTCTAGTTCCCAAGATCATACCCTAGCCTGTAGCCGGGAGTCCATGTCCAGTTATGGTTTCCTTGACCTGTCCAATTCATAGGGGTTATATTTTACAAAGATTGACCAGAACTCATGCTTCAGGGCCCGGGATCTCCCCAAATGAAATACCTTTTCCTTCTTGACCCTCCTTGAGTAGAGGAAAAGCTTTTCTCATCTTAGTATATTATTTCTGAATAATACTGTCATGTAAATAAAACCCAAGAAGAGGTATGCTAGTGGGCTAGAGTATGTAGTGACAGAGTTTAAAAGGGTGAGAGGGAAGTAGATGACATAATCATGCACCAAGAAATAGGAGCATTAGCAGAAGAAAGATGATGGATAATAAGTGTTAGGGCAATTAGGGGTTAGAATTCTGAACCTTGGAAGACAGGCTCGTTAGAAACCTAAAAGCTCAAAGGGCTCAGTTCTTTAAGGGTTCAGTAGTCAGTCAAGGTTTAGAGACTGCTGAAAATAAAATCCCTGTAGCTAAGGGCCAATTATAAGTGAAGATTTGGTTCAAGAAGAGTAGTAGCCCCTAGAAAGTTGATTAGTGCATGGGGCAATCCATTATAGAAATAATTTTATTTATACCTTTATTATATATATCTTTATTAGGAAAGACCTGGAAACAAAAGTGGGTACCCATCGATTAGGGCATGGCTAAACAAATTTTTGGTATATAAATGTGAGGGAAGGTTATTGGCCTATAAGAAATGATAAATATGAAGAATTCAGAGAAACATAAAATTCCTTTCAGTTGATACATAGTGAAGTTAGCAGAACAAGAAAAACAACATACTCAATGACTGCAACAGTAAAAATGAAAATAACAATAAAATGAAGTGAATACTATAGTTATAATGACCAATCAGACCCTGGAGAGAAAAAAATAGAGAAATACATCTTTTATTTTGTTAGAGGCAGAGCGCTCTTCCTATAGAATATTGTCTATTAGCATATATATATCTTTTTAAAAAAAAATTTATGTATTTAGTATTTTATTTTTTCCAATTACATGTAAAAACAATTTTTGACCTTTGTTTTTAAAATTTTGAATTCCAAATTCTCTCCCTTCCTCTTCTCCTTATTGAGAAGGCAAGCAATTTAATATAGGTTATGTATGTGTAGCTATGCAAAACATATTTCCATATTAGTCATGTTGTAAAAGAAAACATTGATCAAAAAAAGAAAAAGCCAAGAAAAATATAGTAAAAGAAACATATGCTCCAATCTGTATTCAGACTCCATCAGTTCTTTGTCTGGGGATGGATAGTATTTTTCATCATAAGTCCTTCAAACTTGTCTTGGATCACTGCATCAGGGTATGTATCTTAATAAAATATATATAATCAAACATTGATGATGCTGCCAGTTGGTTTTGCTTTGCCTAGCTGTTTTCCTTTTATACACATCATAAGTATATATGTGTGTATATATAGACACATACATGTGTCTATATCTACATGTATGTATATTTATAAGTATGTATGTGTATGTGTGTGTCACATATACATGTATACATTTTGTTTGACTGAGAAATGATGCCATGAATAATGATATTGAAGTGGGAAATGGTACTCTAAAAAATTGGCTAGAGCATTGGACCTTGAAATGGAAAACCTGCCTTACAACACATTGTGCATATACATTATTTTGTTCTTCTGCATGACATGCAAACAACTGACATTTCTGCCTTTCAGTCATTGTCATCCTTGTTGCTAGCTCTGCATCTCTGGCTTTCTGAGCTTAGCTTTGTCTTGGTAAAATCCTTAGTGTTTATGACTAACTGACCTAGTAACATAATAAAGAACGGTTTTGTTATTGGATTAAAGTCCTGACTTTGGCCACCAATCCTGTGAATGTCCCAGAGTTTTCTCTTTCTTATGAAGCATGCTGTTTCAGTAAGTTAGTGTCCAAACAGAACTCTCAAAACAAACTTGTCACATGTTATGAGAAGATGTGATGCCATTGATACAATAATGAACCAGTTAAATATTTCATGAGTTTTCTTTTGTGTTTATAAATTATACAGTGGACAGATCATAGGATTTAGGGGCAGAGGATTTACGTTCAAATACAGTCCTGCATTTATTAATACCTCTTGTAGTCTTGAGTTTCTCAATCTATTTAAAAAGGGGATGGAGGTTGAACTAAATGGACCTCTAAAACCTCTTCCAACTCTAAATCTATAACATTCCAGAAGTAAATACTTTCAGTGATTACTTCTTCACTGTAGCCATGAACTGTCCATAATGGTTCCATGGCATAGTAAGTCATCCTACAGTCAGGAAACTAGAATTCTTTTTGTCTTTGAGTCCTCATCTTTAGGCTCCCTTAGACAAGACAATTGCCTATATGGAATAGCTCTTTCATGGATCCAAGATGTCATCAGCACTGATGATTAGAGACTTCAGTATTTCTACTTGTATGATTTTTGTTCATTTCTTCTTAAGAATTCTTGCTACAGGCTCTATTTCCTAACATATTAAAGGTATTGCTCTTATTTTTCTTAAATATATATTTGAGAGTACAGTTGGGGTGTTTAAGCTGTCCTTTTGTTATCCCTCACTCTAGCTATATAAATAACCCAACTTTTCTCTAGTCATCATGCACATAAATGGTCATTCATTAATATTCTTTAACCAACTTATACCCATCATATGTCTTTATGATGATGCTCTTGGATTTACTTGCTATTTTGATTCTTCTGAGGTTGTGGTTGATATTCCATAATTCACACCCACATAGCATGATGGAAAGAATATTGCTGTTACTTAAAATGGGCTTTTGTGTAGTACAAAATGTAGAACAATTGAAAGTGATGTGTAATTTGTCAAATGCCATTGAGCCTAACTTCTTACTACTCTATTTTGGCCCCAGTTCATTGTAGATCTGTAGCATCTGGTCAAGATATATGCTGATAGACTTAGGGGCTACCCATCTAAATGTCTGCCATGGTCAGTACAGCATACATATTTCATCCATTATTTTTCCAGCATTAACATCAAATCTCTTTCAAATGATGATATATTTCGTTATACTTATTATTTATCAGTCATGGAATTTTGTGTAATTTTTAGTACAAACTTACTAAAGTCTGAAATAGGCATTCCATTAGAAGAGGCACAGTATTTGACATCAAAACAATAGGATATAATACAGTGTGTGTATGTGTATTTATATATGTGTGTGTGCATAAACATACACATACCATACCACATCATTATATATAAAACAATGTATCAATATAACTATTATACCATATATTATAACAGTAATTTATAACTATCATACCATATATAGTATCACTTTAAGATTTACAAAGTCCTTGACATGATCTCCTTTCAGCCTCACAACAACCCTGTGAAGTAGGTGCTATTATTATCCCCACTTTACAGATGAGAAAATATAATCTGAGAGAGATTAAATGACCTTTTTAGGGTCAAACAGCTAGTAGGTGACTGGAGTCGATTTGAACTCAGTTCTTATTGACTGCAAGTTCAGCACTCTGTTGGCTATAGCAGGGAGCTATCTGTATAGTGGAGGGGTCAGCAGAGTAGGATTAAGCCAATAGGCTTGAGTCTTGGTTCCGGCAAGTTGCAAGCTTCTTAAGCATCTGTATACTTATGTATCAAATAGTGAGAATCATCTTCTATACAGGGCTTGTAATATTATAGGTTAAGGCACTTTAGTGATAGGGAAGTGACCTGTGATTTCACTGGTATAGGGAACCGTTACATTTAGATGGATAAGAATACTTATTCGGACATCTTTCATAGAAGCCAGTGTTGTATATTTCATCATAGGACCAAGATTAACTTGTTTGTATGTAAATAGGGCATCAAAGTTAAGTGCAAAATAAACATAATCTTTTTGCCTTCTATCCTTGAATAATCTAATCTCTTAGAGGCAGAGGAAGGTAAAGATTGCAAAACAGAAAAGAAAATCAATAGTCTGTTGTTCTGTACTTGTGGAAATATGTTCCTTGAAGGCTTAGGGTTATCCACAAGGGATGAGAGTTAATGAAGGACGAGATATTAAGTCTGTGCTGTGTTTTCCACACCAGAATCTTAATCTTCACCCCATCCTCTGGGCTCATCATGACTCCCTTTATTCTGAGAGATGATGGCAATAGATCCCATCAGTTTCTGCTGTGGTATTAAGGGAGACAAGCAGAGGCTGTTCCTGGCATCACTTTAGACAGACATTCTGATTGGCTTTGAGTACAAGTGTTTGAGGAGTGTTCAAATGCATCTATTGTCACTTAGGAAAATGCAGATAATGGAGTAGTTTCTTTAGATTTTCTCTGACAGTCTTCTCTCTCTGACTCTATGTGCTTTTAGTAATAAGCAACAAGGGAATTAAATAAAATTGATTTTTTTAAAGCCACAACAGTAAACTCCTGCTTATCCAAAGCAAATGGAGAACAAAATCTTCCAGTTAACTGTGGGTTTCTACATACCATACTTGCAAAACCATTTTTTCAAAAAATTAAAATATAATAATGCTGAAATACCTCTAATGATATGTAATTTCATTGGTATTACTTTTCCTTTCACCTACACAGGTCATAGTTTATCCATACTTTAGTGGATAGTTTCATGAGTGGCTGTGACTAAATAATTTGTTACCTAGTGGTCAACATTATGTCAAAAACATTTTCCAAATTTAGTTACACTGATTCTCAGGCAATAGATGTGCCTTTTTAATTTGATAAAACCTACCATCAATTAATCAATCAGCTGGCATTTATAAGTGACTATTATATATCAGATACTGTGCTAGGTACAAGAATTTCAAAATCCAAAGAATGAAACAATCACTTCTTGAAAAATTTACATTCTAACCAGAGAGACATATATGACTGTATACATATATGGGTGTATAAATGAGTATCTATATGAGTACATATATGAGTATATCTATCTGAAGACATACATGGATATCTACAGAATAAATATAAAAGGGATAAATTTTTGGTGTTGTTCAGTTGTTTCAGTCATGTCCAGCTCTTTGTAACCCCTTTTAGGGTTTTCATGGCAAAGATACTGGAGTGGCTTGCCATGTCCTTCTCCAGCTCTTTTTACAGATGAGGAAACTGAGGCAGATAGGGTTAAGTGACTTGCCCAAGGGTCACACAGCTAGTAAGTGTCTGAGGCTGGATTTGAACTCAAGTCCTCCTGACTCCAGGTCCGTTACTCTATATGCTTTAAATACAAAACCATTAAACATTATATATTTTAGCAGGGAGAGCACCAGCAGTTGGGGAGATCAGAAAAGACTTCATGTAGAATGTTATCCTTGAGCTGGCTCTTGAAGGAAAAGAGATTACATGAAGAAGTGAAAAGGGAGGAATGAGTGCTTTCTAGGCATAGGAGGGTGGCCAGTACAAAGGTTCAGAGAAAGAAAATGTGTGTGATGAACAGAGAGAAGGACAGTTTGGCTTGTAGAGTAAGGGAGGGAGAGTAATGTACAGTGAAGCTGGAAAGATAGGTTGAGGTCAAGTTGTGAACATGGGGTGTGGGGAAAATGACCTCACATTACATGTTGTGCCTTATAGATTACAAAGTGCTTTCCTTCCAGCCATCAAATGAATTAGTGCACTTATTACCACATTTTATAGCCAAGGAAACTGAGACTTGGAGATAGTAGTCAGCACGAAAATGAACTTTGAGTCAGATGGTTTTGTCCACTCCCTGAGATGCCTTCCAACTCTTAGATTCTGTTTGTGACCTTGGATCAAGTTATGGTTCTGACACTATCTCTATGACCATGAAGTAGTCACTTAACCAATCTGAGTTCTTCCTTATCTGTAAAATGTGAATAATAATACTTTTACTGCCTTTCTGGTAAAGTTTTCTTGAGGGAAACTCTTTGAAAACTTTAAAGTTGTATAGTATGAAGGAGATGCAACTTTGCCCCATTATCCTCCTCCTCCTCCTCCTCCTCTTCCTCTTTCACCTCTGATTTGCCTTTGGTCAGTATTAAGGAACGTTAAGGGGTCCCATGAGCTTGTCTTTTTGAGTTGCCATATTTTCCGGAAACACTAGACCCAGAGTATGCAGGGGGCCCTGAATGTGTCAAGGACAAAGCCTCCCCTGAGCTGACATAATGTGTTGTTTACATCCCAAGCCGTACTCCCTGTGTGTCCTTGGGAGTCAACTCAGGCACCAGTTACTCTGCACTAGATTGAGAAATTGCTTGTGCAGCTGGGACCCTCATAGATAAGCAGACCATCCTAGCTTCCTAGTCTAGCAGTTCCCAAGAGAAAAGAATGCAGCTTTTGCCATCACCTTGTTCCTTCCCTTCAGGAGGGATTTTGTCCCTTTCCTACCTTTATTGCAACTTTCCCCCTCCCATGCCACTCGCCTTAGGTTGAGATTTCCGGTACCTCCTCTTCCTTTTGTCCTGCTGTTTTAAATCTGTATGGATTGTGAACCATTTGAGTTCCATATGCATGTTCATTCCTCTTGTGATAAACCTAGTTTTTATGTAAGTTTTGTAAAGTTGTGATCCTTGTTGTCATCAATCATACAGCTGGTAAATATGGGAACCAAGACTTAAACCTAGGTTTCTTGAATCCTAAGTCCAAAGTTCTTTTCCATCATACCAATGAGGATCATCCACACATGATGATTAGTCATTAGATTGGTATTTTGAGGAGAATATAATATAAAATAAACCAAAACCCAGGTACCTTTCTTTAACTATTCAGTGGACACTCAATCAAAGATCATACAGGTACCTCAGGTTCATTTGGTGTGAATTTTTTTTTTTACAACATTTCAATACAGAGATTAAGTTTAAATCAACAAACATTTATTAAGCACAAGTAAAGCACTGCCCTAGGCAGGAGGAATACAAAAATGAATGAACACAAAGACACAAATAAAGTATGACACAACTTGGGTAATGCATAAGAGGTAAAAACTGCTATGAAAAGCTTGAGGGGGAGAAGATAATGATAATAATAACATCTAACATTTATTATTATTATTTTATTTAAGAAAATTTTATTTGTTTGTTTTGAGTTTTTAACAAAAAAAAAACCATTCACTTCTATAAGATTTTGAGCTCTAAATTTTCTCCCCCTCCCTCCACTTTCTCCTCTCCAAGATGGTGTGCAATCTGATATAGGCTATGCATGAACAATCATACTAGATATATTTCCACATTAGTCGTGTTCTAAAGAAGAATTAGAACCAAAGGGAAAAACCACAAGAAAGAAGAAACAAAAAAAAAAAAAAGAAGAGAGTGAGAGAGAAAATAGTATGTTTCAATCTGCATTAAGATTCCATAATTCTTTCTCTGGGTGTGGATAACATTTTTCATCGTGAGTCTTTTGGAATTGTCTTAGATCCTTGTATTACAGCTAACACTTACATAACATTTACCAGGCATGTGCCAGGCACTGTGCTAAGCACTTTACAAATATTACCATATTTGATCCTCACAACAGCCCTGCAAAGTAGGTGCTATTATTATTCCCATTTTACATATGAGGAAACTGAGGAAAAAAGCTGTTAAGTGACTTGCCCTGGATCAATCAGAGTGTCTGAGGCTGGATTTGAACTCGGGTCTTCCTGACTGTAGGCCCAGTTCTCTATCCGCCATGTTACCCTGCTGCCAAGATCTGTAATCATTCTGTGATTTACAAAA
This sequence comes from Vombatus ursinus, assembly GCF_900497805.2. Taxonomy (NCBI): domain Eukaryota; kingdom Metazoa; phylum Chordata; class Mammalia; order Diprotodontia; family Vombatidae; genus Vombatus; species Vombatus ursinus. The sequence goes on along the minus strand of NW_020954572.1, from coordinate 4,683,066 downwards.
TATATGGTCTCTTTCTAATAAACACCTTTTATACAAATAATCAAAAATAATTTTGATCCTTTATTTTTATGAGAAAGAGACAAGTAACAAGCATGCATTTTTATTGGCATCCTTATGGGTGGAATGTTCTTCTTCCTCATCTCTGACTCCTGGCTTCCCTGGCTTCCTTCAAGTCCCAGATAAAATTCTGCCTTTCATAAAGACTTTCTTAATTCCTCTTAATTCTAATGCCTTGCTTCTGTTGATTATTTCCTATTTATCCTGTATGTAGCTTGTATATGTTGTCTCCTCTGTTAGATTGTGAAGTCTGCCAGGGCAAGGATTATTTTTTGCTTTTCTTTGTATCCCCATTGTTTAACACAGTATATGGCAATTAGTAAGTGCTTATTAAATGTTTATTGACTAACTGATACATACCTGTGTTTTCCAGTATGGGATCAGGACAAATGAGTATTTATTATTTGTGTATGATTAGTCATGTAGATTCTATAGATTGCATATAATATTTCTATTTAAAAGACCATCTTAATCCATAAACAGGCTATTCCCCAAGTATAGTGACATTCCTAAAATATGATTGCTTTGAAAGAAAGAAAAGATTTGTAGCTATTGAATATTGGCAGGTTTCATGTTTATACATTTGAATTTTAAGGAAAATCAGGACCAATATCGCTGGTTTTTTGTTTTTTTGTTTTTTTTTGAAAAAGAGGTACATTGAATTCTCTTCACCATTAGACATTTAACCAACAAGAATCTTCCCAGTCTATGTAATTCTTTACATACAGTAAATAATTGATAATTAACAAAAACTAAAAAGTATAACTTCTGAAGAATTACCCCTGTATAAATCCTAGGCAAAGAAAAAAGGTTAAACTGTGGAGCCTTAAGAGTTTAGAACCCAGAGAGCCTGGCAATTTTTTTTTCCTTTCTTTTTGAAAATTTTTTAGACAGGAAAGTCTTTGTTTTTAAATGTATCTGTGCATATATAGTGTTTATGATAATTTTTAAAGCACCTGTTTCCAAACAGAAACTGGAATGTCATACATAATAACAATAAACAAAAATTAAACCAAGCTGGGCTCTATGCCCAGAAAAACTATCTAGAGTCTCAGAACTTGGCCAAAAAAAAAAAAAAAGCTGGTGAAAAAGAAGCTAGAATCAGAGAATACTGGAGCTGGGTTGTGGGATGTGGGGGATGGGTGTGAAGCTTAGAAAGGCCTTATCCAACTCCTTTAAGATCAAGATCAAAAAACTGGGGTTCGGGGAAGGTGCTATTACCTTTTACCCCCACCTACCCTCCAATTAAGTAAGTTTGGTTCTAGCTAACTATGTTTGTTTTCGTTTTTGTTTTTAGTTTTAAAAAAGCCAAATCTCAAGAATAAATTCTACCAACCTAAGCCATTTTCACGTTATTAGAAGGAGTGAAATATGGAAGAGAGATTTGATCTTTTTTTCCTGCTTAGCCCTAGAGGCAAAACTAGAAGCAAAAGGCCATAATTGTAGAGAGACCTATGTCGGCCACATGAAGAGTTACATGGTGGTGCTCTGCAACAATAGAACACTGTCACAATTTGAACTTTCCAAAGTAGGATGAACCGCCTCTGAGGTGTATAGGAGGTACAAGCTACCTTCTCCTCAGTGTAGAGGGTTTCAAACAAAGGCCTACAGTAGAGGGAATTCTTTGTTCAAGGTGCTGGTTGGACCGACTGGTGTCTCAGGCCTCTTCCAACTTGAAATTCTGTGTGTAATAAATATTCCTTTGTGGAAACATCTGTCAGCTCACCCTGACCAGTGTCGTCAGTTTTACAAAGTTATAGTTGTAATGTTGCTGCCTTACAGCCTGATCCTGGGTTGTCTTTCTGAACTATTATAACACATTTGAATTACATGGGAAGAAATAGACCAGAAGGATCTGGAGTGTACTAGCAACCTTAAATAAAGGTAGAAGGAAAGGCTTCATGTTTCCCTGAAATGCCTAAAGACCATATGATTTACATAAACAAACAAGGAAATCCTCTTTGTGTATTTAGGGGTGTGTGTCTAATACAGGAAGCCATGCTTTCCTGTTATTGAAAGTTTCCTTTAATCTTTTAGGCACATTTCAAGACCTGCATGTGTTCAAGGTGTGTTGTTTCCTTTAGTCTTAAAACAGAGCAGTGGTTTTCTGGTTGTGGCTGTCTATCTCATTTGACTCTTATAGAAAATCCCTTTTTCATAGAAGAGGCAAATAAAGAATTTAAAACAGGTGGAAAGAACCAAGGATTGGGTTAAGAGAATGGCTGCTCCATATGAATGGTTTAGACCTAAAGCTATACTTTAGCCATTGTTATGAGACTATAAAATAATAACTGGAGACTATGGGTTTTATGAAAAGAATGAATATTCATCATTAATCAGCATGTTTTTATTAAGCTTTTACTATGTGCCTCTTATTGTCCTAACCCCTAGTGAGACAACCCTTGTCTTGGGGAGCTCACATTATATACTTTTCTGTAGAAATGATTTTATGAAGAAAAGCAAACCTGGAAATCATGTTGCTCAGGCAATTTCAGGGGATGAGCCAAGAGTTTCTTCAACAGGGGAATAAAAAACCAGTCAAATATTAGGCTAAGAGCAAAATGGAAATTTTCCAATGACATTTGGGAGAGTGAGGGGATAATCTCTAAGCCCAAGTATCCACTGAGCTAGAGATAGCTCCCTTCAGATACTCCCTTCAGAAAGACATAGCTTTTATTGTTCCTCTTTAGTCAAGATGTACTTATCCTTCTCCCCCACCCCACGAGGCATACAGAGGTTTAGTGACTTGCCCAGGGTCACATAGCTAATAAGTGTCAAGTGTCAGAGACCAGATTTGAACTCAGGTCCTCCTTGACTCCAGGGCGGGTGCTCTATCCACCGCAACACCTGGCTGCCCCTACTGACATAACTTTTAGCTATGGTGGTCTTTGGTAGTTTTCAAGTAGCTAAACTGTGTTGTGCCTTGATATGTGCAACAGAGAGCTTTTTTCAGTACTGCAGGCACCATGCTTGGTTTTAAGTTGTTATGAAATTGTTTCATTGAATGGAACCTATAATTGCTTTGCTTAGTAAATGATTGGCCATGATGCAGATGATATTCTAAGGTTTGTTGTTATTTTTGTTCAGTTATTTTTAGTCATGTCTGACTCTTTATGATTGCATTTGGGGTTTTCTTGGCAAAGATACTGGAGTGGTTTGCCATTTCCTTCTCCAGCTCATTTTATAGATGAGGAAACTGAGGCAAACAGGGTTAAATGACTTGCCCAGTGTCACATAGCTAGTAAGTGTCTGAGGCCAGATTTGAACTCAGGAAAAAGAATCTTCCTGACTCGAGGTCCAACACTATATCTGTTGTGCCACTGAGCTGTTTGAGAAAAAGCTATACTGACCATTCTCAAACTTCCTTGTAGGCAGATTATAAATTCTTTCGCTTATCCATAGGAAATTGTGCTCTCGGCTCTTTGATGACACGGAGTAAACCATCCCTAAAATCTACTTCCTTGAAAAACTGGATCTTCTTTTTTCTTTTATATATCTTACCCTCCACTCATTTCTTTTTCCTGAGTCCTGTTCCTTGCCCCTAAACTATGCTGAAATTACAGAGGGCAGAGCATCACACTGTAGAGAGCTTAGCAATTTTATGATGTCAAAATACAACTTAGTTGGGGAAACACTCTAGGCTGTTCAATTCCTTGGTTGATACCCTTCTTAAAAGATTAAGTGGATTCACAATCTCATCTTTTAATGGTCCAGATCAAACCCGATCCAATCGTTCTCATCCTTGGTGACTCCTGGATCCACCTGATGTGCTGGGGCCCTGCTCTAGGTCTCTTGACACTGTGTGGTTACCAGAGGAACATGTATAGCTTTGAACCAGAAGGAAGTAAAAAAAAAAAAAAAAAGGCCTTTTAGACATAGGAAAGCAGAATGGTATAATGGATAGTGAGATAGCCACAGAGTCTGATGCATATTGGCCGTATGACCACAGGCAAGTTACTTAACTTTTCAGTTCTCTAGGTGACTCCCTAAGACTATAAGTTGCAGAGAAGATACAGACTCATATTGGTAGACATTGTTTCCTCACCTGGGAATTCCCTGTACCAATGAAATAATTATATCTGTATGTATTTGTTTATATACAATCTATTTATAATATATGTGTATGTACCTATATACATAGGTATATACATATGTATATGTGTGAACAGTACATATATGGGTTGTGCATGCATATATACATGTGTGTTTATGCACATATATGTAGGTACATGTATTTTCAACTCATTTTTTATTTGTTATCATTTTAATAAAAAGAGGAAGTTTAGCAATAATTAGCTTACAAAGCCCTTTTTGTTCTATATCATTACAGGGTTACAACATGTATTTTTACCTCTTTTTTATAGAAGTAATTGAGACTCATGATCCTATATGATAGAGATGGGATATGAACCCAGGTTTTCATTACTAAGTTTGACACTATCCGTTTTGCTACACTACTTCTTTACAAAGGAGAGGGTTGCTCTGCCTGTACATCGTTTTGAGATGCGACATTACCCAGTATGAAAGTTAGAAATAATAAGGAGATGAAGAGATCAGGGAGGTGGAGGAAGATAGTGACATACCCATAATGAAGAATCCAGATAGCTTTGCAGCTTGTTTTAAATTTCATTTTCCAATAATAGTGGTCTTGTTATAGTGGTCTGTGATATGTTATAAAAATTCCAAGAACTGTAGATAAAAATCACATTAAATATAAACACAAGAATTCATTTGAAAACCAAATATAAATTTTTTTTCTATTATCTTTCATTTGCTTTCTTCAGACCTCTAGCTACTCTTTATTACTCAAGCTCAAGGTGATCCCTAAAGTCCCTTCAGATCCCCTGACTGTTCTTCTCTGAGATCATTGAGAGTTGACTGAGTTTCATTACAGGCTATATCCTCTCCCTTCTTGATTCTGAAATGAAACAAATTTGATCTCATCAGAGTTTTGCCTAGTTCTTTGCCATTTAACCTTTATATTCTGTGTGGGATACTTTATTGCCAGCCTCTGACCTACTCTGTTCACTTTAGGCATGTTAAAATCCTAGGAACACCTGGATCATTGTCTCGCCATTGCTGAAGACTGAGAATTTTGTAGTACAATACAAACTGGTGGCTAATTCCAGAAATCTGGGCTACCCCCACAGGAAACATTTTGCATTTTCCTTTAACACCTAACCCTAGATTTGCTGACTGATGCATCCTGACCCTGACCAGCCCTTCACTTTGCCTCCCTTTCACATAGACAGACTCTAACAGATTGTTTTACATATATAGTCATGTTGCTTTGTATTTGTCACATTGCACAAGCATGTTTCATCTCCCCCTGTAGATTGTAAAGGTTCAGGAGCCATGCCTTTATTTTTTTTTTCCTTCTTTTCCTCTTCCCTCAATACCTAGCACAATGTTTCATGTACTGTAGGAACTCATTAATTTCTTCTTTTTGGTGAGAATAAACAGAAGCACTAACCAGGAATGGTCTTTCTTGTTTGTATGTGTGTCTGTGTGTTTTTTTTCCTGCAGTGACAAACAAAAAGCCCACACAAGCATCTATCACAAAGGTCAAACAATTTGAAGGCTCCACATCTTTTGTACGAAGGTCTCAGTGGATGCTTGACCAGCTTCGCCAGGTTAATGGTATCGACCCCAACCGGGTGAGTGAAATGTTCAATGCTGAGTGAAGGAATTATAATCAGAAGGTGATTCCTTTTGATTTTCTATCCTCTGCCTTTTATTGGCAAGGCCTTTTTCATGATTTCATTTATATTGCAAAAACTTCTCTGGTCACAGCTCTTTTCGTTCAGGCAAATCCTAACATTTTTCATCTGTTATATAACTAGGACCTAACAGGGATCCCATTTGGAGGAGAAATTTTGACTTTAGTAGTTCAGGTAATCATGGTCATGACTCTTGTAACCCACTGCCAGCCAAGGAAGCATTAAATATATGCTGACAGGGGAGATGCTATGTTTGTCTCAGAAAATTACAGAAATTCCAAGACTTGTTTCAAATTCTGTGTTATGACTTACCTAGGTTTAAAAGGTCAAGTTTTTTATGGTAGAATTATCCAACCAGCAGTATATTACCTTTTCCCTGAAATAAAGAAAGAAAGCTGATTATAATGGATGACTAACATAGGTGATATTCACATCATGCATTAGCTTGAAGGGAAAGGGGAGGGTCTTTTGTGATGGGAGGTTATATGTATGATTAATAAGATGGGATGCAGAGAACTAAAATAATTCTTTTTCTGGAATGAAAAACCCTACAAATCCCAATTTCCAAGAAATGAATCATCTCTTAAGCAAGAAGAGTTTTAGACCCAGAGATGGAGGAGAGAGAGACCATTGCAGCCCCATCAAGTCCAACCCCTCATTTTACACATGAGAAAACTGAGGCTCACAGTTGTCTGAGGTGGAATTTAAACCTAGACTTTCCTGAGTCCCAGTCTAATATGCTATGCATTACTCTTTGGTGTTAGCTGATCTCTAAGAATATCCACAACTCCAATGAAGTTTGGTAGTGATGAAGTTTGATAGTAACGATAGTGATGATGTTAATAATAATGATAGCTAGTCTACACACGCACACACACACACACATACATACACATACATGTACATACACAGTTTAAGGTTTGCAAAGTTCTTTACAAATATTATTTTACTTAATCATTACAGCCTTGTAGGTAGCTACTATTTTCCCCATTTTATGGATGAGACTGAGGCTGAAAGATGTTAAGTAACTTGCTCAGGGTCTCAGCTAATAAACAACTGAGGGATGATTCAAACTCATGTCTTCCTGACTCCAGGTCTAACACTCTACCCGCTGCACCAGCTAGCATTATGTTCTTTGCATGCTAATAGCCTCCAGTGATTAGAACCAAATTCCCAGAAAATAGGTTGATCCTTTATGGCTTTCTTAGAAAGCAATGAATTGATAGCAGTAATTTTTAAAATTTAAAAAAATTTTTTTTTAGGAGTAATTTTTTAACAGGTAATAAGTGCTAGTTTTTCTGGTGTTTCTTCTCCAGGATTCTGCAGAATTTGATTTACTATTTGAAAATGCTTTTGATCAATGGGTGGCAAGCACAGCTTCAGAAAAATGCACCTTTTTCCAGATTCTCCATCATACTTGTCAGCGGTACCTCACAGACAAGAAACCAGAATTTATTAATTGTCAGTCCAAGATTATGGGAGGTAAGTGGAAGAAAGGTCTGCTGATCACTTTCTTGCCGTAGATTTCCTTTTATTAATGACTTAACCACTCAATGGAAAAAATTGCTGCTAGACAATATTGAGACTAGATAAAAGAAAAGTTGCCCTGGGATGTAGTACAAGCAGAATTTATTTTAGGGCGTTCCATCTTCTGATAAATCTTAATATTTTACTCTACTCTGATGGCTCTCAGGAGAACAAACTGTTTAGCTGAAGTAACTTAAATCTATATTGCTTTCCGCTAAGATCCTTCTAAGCCACTTTTCCTTTTTCTTTCTCTAGGGAACTGTCTAGTTTTTTTTAATGCATTTTTCTACTTCGCATGATAATTTTAAATATGTTAATACCAAACACTGCTCTATAGATAACATATAGCATCCTTTTTATTCTAACATCACTGATCTATTTACTCTAACAATTTTCTAATTCCTTCTTTTTTTCAAACAGCATAAATAGGATGGCTTATGTAAAGCTGAGTTCCCTTTGTGCGGGAAATCATTATCATTGTCAACATACTTACAACCCTGAGGTAACATACCTCTCTAGCAAGGCAAAGTAATGCTGCAGGCTCTGACACATGGTAGTATATCTTAAGGTGCTTCTAGAAATAACAGCATCGAGGAACCCTGACTTCTCTCTCCTTACTTTTTTTTTTTTCTAACTCAATGTGGCTAATGAGGTGGAAAAAGCTGGAGCAGGGTCATCCCTAGGGCAAAATTTTGAAGGAAGAAAGGCAGATGATTGCTTATGATTATAAAGAAATTCCTAACAAAGCTATCTGAAAAAAAGAATGACGTGCCTTAGGAGGTAATGAGTTCCCTTTCCCTGGAGATGTCCAAGCAAGGGTTAGAGATGAGCCTCTTAGGAATTACTATAAAAGGGATTCTTGTTTGGGACATGAAGTTGGAATAGTTGTCCTCTGAATCCTTCATATGCTGTGGTTTTGAGATGTTCAGGAAACAACTTTTTGAGCCTAGCCCATTTTCTTTTTATGGCTATTTTATTTATAGCAGCACTTTTCTATTTATAGAACACTCCTGGCTAACCTATGAATTAGACAGTGCAAATATCATTACTTTTATTTTACAGAAAAAGAAACTGAGGATTGTAGGGTTAAAATTCCTTGCTTATGATTATGTAGCTAGTAAATGACAGAACTAGAACATAAACCCACCTTGCCTTTGGCCTCCAATCCACTTTTCATCCACTAGGATCATTGTATCATAGGTCTAGAGCTGGAAAGAATTTTACAGGTCTTCTAGTCCAAACTCCTCATTTTAGAGATGGTGAAATGAGACCCAGAAAGGACAAGTGACTTACCCAAGATTTTGCAGGTTATAAATAAATGAACTGGGATTTGAACCATGGTCTTAACTCCAAATCCATACTCTATCCACTGTACCACAGCTGTCCCTTTAGGGACTTGTGACTGTATGACAAACGTACGATCACACTGGCAGAGTAGAGGAGATGAGGGCGTAGAGGCTTTTTCAACATATAACACCTCTTTGTTTTCTTTTTCACGCAGTCTTAAATTGGAAAGCAGAGCTTTGTATAAACTTATTTCTCGAACAAGTCTTCAATTGAGGATGACATTTAGAGACCAAGCATGTACACAAATCACTTGCTTATGTGGTAGAAAGTCTCTCAAATGAATATAGGGCAGAGTGTGTTATTCATCTGAGCTGATAAATATTAATACTTTGTACCCATTATCCAGCTGCATGCCCTATGGATAAAGGATTGTTCTATTCATCTTCATTATCAACTCTACTAAAGTAGATGTCACATTCCTCAGATAGGAAGACGTTAATGTCATCAGAACAGTAGGGAATTCTTCGCAGGAATGAAAGCCAAGTTTTCTGTAATTTAGCTTTTTGGCTCTAGATGGATATGAAAGATCATTAGCAGTGCATACTTTCATCACAGCGGGCACGTCCTATAATGCCATAATGAAAAATATTAGATGCTGTGGTTTTAATGTAAGAAAATATTAAAGGTCATTCAGGAAATTAATAGAATATAGATTTTCATATCATTGCCACTGATAAATATCTATAGGAAATTGACCTATTCAGTCTTCTCTCAATGTAGAAGATCAGAGAAAGTTATTGTCAAGGTCACACAGCCACTTACTACCCATATGACCCTGAGCAAGTCAGTTAACCTCTGTGGGCCTTGGTTTCCTCTTCTGTAAAATGCAGATGTTGGACTAGATGACCTCTTAGGTTTCTTCCTGCCATATATGTATAAACCTGTATTCATAGATTCAAAGGTCTGTTCAACAAATGCAGAAGTTTCCCTGAACCACCTGGTTTTTTCTTGTTCTCCACCAAGAAGATGGTTGTCTATTTTCAATATAAAATCTAGCCATTTCCTTTGTCATCTACTTTCTTGCTCATACATTTACCTCCTGGATACTGAATCCTATCTCTGATTGTCATGATGCATTCAACATTTTCTGATTAGGATAATAAATCATTCTAATAAGACAGCAGTACTCCTTAACTGCAGAGTCTCTATTGCAAATGTGGAATTGTAGACTTGGAACTTCTGATATTTGCCCTTGAAGCAGGACTCATCTTATAGATTCCTGTCTTTCCTTTTCCACTATGAATGCAGGATAGGAGTGAGAAAAAGAGGGGAACCCAGTGGTTTTCTTTTTCCTTCTTCCCTCAGAAGAAACTAGTAGTCTAGCTCCTACCCTCTCTATTACCTCCAGATCTCTTCCACCTTTTGTCTTTTTTCATATTTCTCATGTTAGAACCTAGTAATTATATTTCCCTATCCTTACTAGGTGGCACAACATATACAGTCCCAGGCCTGGAGTCAGGAAGGCTCATCCCCCTGAATTCAAATACAGCCTCAGACACTTATTAGCTGTGTGACCCTGGGCAAGTCACTTAACCCTGTTTGTCTGTTTCTTCATCTGTAAAATGAGCTGGAGAAGGAAATGGCAAACCACTTCAGTATCTTTGCCAAAAAAACCCCAAATGGGGTCACAATGTGTCAAACATGACTGAACAACAAATCCTTACTAAAACCTCACTGCAACTATAGTCTAGCCCCAGATTCACTTGCTCTCTTCCTGTCACTACCTTACCTGTTTGATCATGAATGTTGTGACATCTTGAATCCTCTCAAATCTTTGCAACATTCTACCCCCTGCTGTTTCTGACAATTATGAAGCCATCACAAAACCTATCCTTTTATACTTTTCTTTACTTTGACCCCCCCAACCCACACATAACTGTAATTGGTAGCCCTCTTACTCCAGACAATAGACACCACATCTCTGGGATGGGATGAAGCCAAACATAGTCTGTCTGCAGCAATGAAGAATAATTAGTAAATTTCTTTTAAAATTTTTAAAAATTTTTTAATTTTTTGTTTTTGTTTTTGTTTTTTTGGTAGGCAATGGGGTTAAGTGACTTGCCCAGGGTCACACAGCTAGTATGTGTCAACTGTCTGAGGCCAGATTTGAAATCAGGTCTTCCTCACTCCAGGGCAGGTGCTCTACCCACTGTGTCATCTAGCTGCCCCAGTAAATTTCTAAATTAGAGTTTTGTTTATAGCTATGTTGTGAAGCATCACTTGTTAATTTGAGAAAGTTCTGGTGTAACAATAGTGGCTTGTAGTCAAGAAAACCTAGGTTTATATTCTTCCTCTGATACTATCTACCTATGTGACCCTAGACAAGTCATTGAACCTTTTTACCTCAAGTAATTCCATTTGTCTTACCTTGTAGATCTTAGACAAGCTGTTATCTACATTAGTGGGAGTTCCCACTCTGAGCAACCATTAAACTGATAAAAATCATAAATTCTTCATGTTTGGTAGAAAAGATCCAATGGGTTGATTTGGGTGTCAGAATAGGAAGCTTGAATCAAGAACTATCAGAGAATTAATAATCTATAATTTACTGATGGGAATATATGGTTTTAGTCAATGTAGAACATCTTAATTGAACAGATGGTTGGTCCTGATTACAGAAATATAAATTGGACCCTAAAATATCAATTTGCTAATTTTCCTTTCCTGCTACAGGCTGTGACACATATAGAGCTTTGAACATCAAGAATTGTATGTTTCTCTGAAAAGGAATGCCTTAGGACAGCTAATTTATTCCCTGTCTTTGGGCATGAATACACCTAAGCCATCTTTAACAAATGGATGTCTGTCCTAATTTTCATAACCCCACTTGGTTCTAGTATGTGACACAAACCCATGTAACGGTGTATTATAATTATATAAATCAAATATATATAGACTGCAGCTGTTGTAAATGTAGTTGGATTACATCTTCCTTCAATTGGATTCCATAAAAGGATGTTTTGCTTGAAAATGTTAGGGAATACTTTACCTGCCTTACCCCTGAGTTTAGTAACAACAATGGCAACAACAACAGTGATGATGATGATGATGATGATAATTAATAATAATAATAATAACAACAACAACAATAGGATCACCAGTAATTTTGTTTTTACCGCCACCAATATCCTATACTACTACCTTATCCAGCACTGTGCTGGTAACACTGTGTTGTTGAAGGGTTTGCCAACTGAGTACAGCTCTGTCCTGTTCTCTCAAAGTGGAAAGGTATCAAGGATGGTCTGAGCAATGTTGTTTGCCCTCCAAGGGCCAACCTAACTAAGAACAGAGAGGCTCACCAGCATTAAGTTTGGTCACTTGGTATTGAATTCTTTGATCCTGGTATATTTTGTATATCTTATTGCTAGAATATAAGTTTTTAGTATGAGAAGATACCTCTCCTTGCTCATTTATGGAGATAGGAGAGCCATAGGTATAGAATGTTGCATATAATGTCAGATGTTTTTGACTCATACATAAATTTTGCTGATTTTTTTCTCTTCTTCTTTTTCTTTTTAAAATTAATTATTTGTATAAGAGATGAATTGCTGGAAGAGAGGAAGTATACAAGGGGAAATCTAGGTGATGTAAAAACAAAAGATATCAATAAAAACCTATTTTTTTTAAAAGAATATAAGCTGTAGAAGACAGGGACTGGTTTCAGATTGTCTTTGTGTCCCCTAGTGCTTAACATGGTGCTAGCACATGGTAAAAACTTCATGAATGTTTACTTATTGATGGCAGCCCATGAACTTTGGACACATGGCCAAGATATTCCCCTTGTGTCAAGAAACTATCCTTGCAACAACCACATAGAGTGCATGAACTGGAAAGAACCTTAGATATCATCTAACTCGAGACCCAGGGAGGAAAATAATTTGCCCCCGACAGCACAGCTAGTCAGTGGCAAGGTTGGGGCTAGTACTTAGATTTCCTGATGCCCAGGAAAGCAATCTTTCTCTTATACCAAACTGTCTTCTTAGTAGTAAACATCCTGCATAAAATTCCCAGAATTTTAGAGGTCATTTACATTTTTCCAGTCAAGGCCTTCAAATACTCTCTTATTGGACAATGCCCCTATTTCATTTACCACTTGTTTGTATCCCAAATGGCCATAATTTTTCATTGTCCTCTTGGGGAAAAGGCAGTAAAACAAATGCTGAGACTTCAGTGCATTCTGATACTTCCGCCCAAAGTATAAATTTTGCTTATCTTTGGTAGACAGAATGGAACGCTTTGATCTTCTGATATTAAATGCAAGAGTCTTTAAAAAAAAACAAACCTAAGTGACATTGGGAATACTGCAGAACCTCATAAAGTGAAAGGAGGCATGTGGCCTTGGGATGGGGGATGTGTGGGGCAGCTAAGAGGCAGATCATGAATTTTCTGTGTTGTGGTTATTATCCTCATTGCACCTTTATTTTTTTTTGGTCACAACCAGGGATTTAATGGGTTAAATGTTCCCCATTATTCTCAAATAGAACCTCTCTTTACAGAGGCAATCTGAAGTGGAATTTCCTAATTACAAAACTTACAACAGCATGCTATGTCTGATCCCTGTACACAAACTACTCTGAAGATTCTCAGGTTTGTTCCACCTCCTGAAATATGTGACCAAGAAAAATTATGGAAATTAGAACAGACATCTATTTATTAGCAATGATTTGGGTGCATTTGTATCCCAAAATGGGAGAATAAAATTAGATCACCTAAGGAGTTCTCTTTCAGAAAAGCACAATTCTTAATGTTCAGTGTTCTGTATGTGTCATAGTCTGTAGGAGGAAATGAAAATTAGCAAATTTATCATTTACATCTCTTTTGTTTGGGCCCACCATGCACAGCACTTCTAGATGAGGTAGTAGTTTGAGAAAATCTTACTTCTAAGTTGGTTGATATGTAAGCTAGGAAAAATCCCCAATTATTTGTTTGTCTTTACCATAAGAATAACAATCTAATTAATATATGATTGATTAACTTATTGAGGATTGATGTATATGAGTGTGTTGAAAGTAAAAACATTTTATTGTTGTAGGCTTTTGCCACCTAGAAATGGCCACTTTCTCCATTTTAAGGAAGTGCTTAGGCCAGACATGTTCACTCCTTCACTCTAATTCCTCCTTGACTTTCCACATGTCTCTACCATGCCTGCATGCTGGTACATTCCCTCTTCTTCCATCCTGATTTTTAGCTTCCTTTCATGTTATCTTCCCCCATTGGAATGTAAATTTCTTGAAGGTAGAGTCTGTATTTCATTTTGCTTGTATTTATATTCCTAGTGCTTAGCATAGTGCCTGGCACATAGAAAGGGTTTAATAAATGCTTCTTGAGTCTAGTGGAGATTATATGATTTACCATATCAAAAAATCTATGATCTCATCAATGCAGTTAATCCCTCTTCTGATACAGATTGTGTATCTCATCCTGTGTAACATGCCATGCCATTCTGTAAATCTTCTGTTTACCCAATGGGCCACAGACTTCCTCTGGTTCTTTTAATTTCCTGGACACAAGTACAGCACATGAGTTGTTCATCTGTTTCCCCTTATTCTCACTATATGACTACTCCCACCTTCTTTCCTTGATGATTTATCTTATGGTTTTGTTTTGTTTTGTTTTTTTGCCAATTGTCGATATTTGACAGCCTTCTGATACCCACCATGATTTTCCCATTTCCTTTTAGATCATAGGGCATTAGATTTAAAGAAATTGACTAATCCCACAATGAGGGATGCTGAAATAATATATTGCAATGTGGACAACATGGAAGATCTTGAGGTCTCGGGTATAAATGTTTTATTTGAATCCTTCCAAATGGACAATTTTTCTTTTATACATTTTTATGTTCACTGTGGGGTGATAAGTTATTTAAGAGGTAATAACTCCATAAAATGAATAAATATCACTGTGAACATCACATGTAATACTGTGGGCTCCATGAGGGACATTATTTTTTACCACTTACTCGTTTCAGAGAAAACTCATCAGCCAAAAATATCAACTCCAATAAAAATTATGAGTGTGTCCCTATAACGTCAGAGTTCCTATTGGGATTGCATTTTATATTTTTCTAACTTATCTTATTAAAATATGATGATATGTACCAGGTTTTTAAGGTACCTGACTCTCAAGGATTAGGTTGTATACTTAAAAACCTTTCATTTAAGCATGTAAATTGCTCAGGCTGATGTTATTGGTGGAATGTTCCTGCTGGTGTTTTACCATATATCACCAGTTTTAAGCCAGACCATTTTGGAAGGTATTATCTGATAGATTATCAAAGGAACTATTTCTCTGTTGCAAGACAAAATAAATCACTGAGTTTTCCCAAAAGAGAGGCAGAAACCATAGAAATCATCTAATCCAACCCCCACATTTCATATAAATCCAAAGTCCAATGTGACTTGTATGTAGCTGGTAAGAAACAAAGGCAGTACTTGAGTCTCTATCTTCTGAGTCCAATTCCATTTCTCTTCCTGCTTTGTCCTATTAGATTTTAAGGTTGTTGAGGACAGGGCTTATACCTTCTATTCCTTAGAATATGATCATCCCACTCCAGCCTGATAGAGGCTTTATGGGAGCTTCCATTAAAGTTTACATCATCACAAGCAACATGGCAGCAATCTCAAATAGTAGTTAACTTGTGGCAACCCAGACCTACTACAAAGGGATTCTGGGTTTCATTTCCCATAGAAGGCCTTAGTGCTCTAGCAAAATGATCCCCCACCATCCTGGTCTTCTAGAATCAGATCTAGGCCATTGGTGGGCAAGCTTCTTCAGGAACTTGAAGAATACTTTTCACTTTTCACTTTCATGACAACTATTATAATCCCCAAAGCACTCGGGAATTTTCCTGATTGCGTGACATGGTCTCTTGTGATCTGGATCAAGATGTCATGAAGAAATGGCACATCAGAGAGTGCAACAAAACCAGTGCTAGGCTTTCTATTTGGGCTACCCCCTCAACAGAAGGAGGCCAGGCTTCAGAGGCCATTCCCACCTATCCCTTTCCTCGTTCCCCTTTCCCTTTGCCTCCCTCTTCTTCTTCCCCTAACTCCTTCTCCTTTTCCTTCCCCTTCCCACCCAGGTGCTTAGAGTAGGAAGGTTGCTCAAGTGTAGAAGGGTTGTGTTGTTAGTGATTTTTTTTGGTTTTTAGAAAAACAAAAGTGAAACACCAAAATAAAGACAAGAATCTATACTTTTTAAAATACTGTCCAACACACCTATATATTTTGCAGCAACCTCAGTACCTTTGTTTACTTTGTACTCAATAGAAATAAATGAATGTTGGAGCCTTTTCAAAAAGGGAGCTCATATCACTATATAGTTTAGCATGCGAGAAGCAAAAGGAATTCTCTATGGTCAAAAATAGTCCTCTTTTCAATTCCATTTATGCTTTTCTTTGTTCATTGCTCATTCAACAATGTGGCATTTGTAGCAATGTTTTATTTTGTTTTTTAAAGTTATTTTATGCCTGTTTCTAAAGGTGTGAACTCAGAAAATCCTTAATGACAACTTCTATGAAAATAAAATGGTTATTTGTAAATCTATTTTTTTTTTTCTAAGTAAACAGGATAGATCAAGAGTGGGGAACCTGCAGGCCTCAAGGCCACATATAGCCTTCTAGGTCATTGGATGTGGCCTTTTGACTAAGTCCAAGTTTTATAGAACAAATCCTTTTATTAAGGGGGTTTATTCTGTGAAGTTTGGATTTAGTCAAAGGGCCACACTTGAGGACCTAGAGGGCCATATGTGGCCTTGAGGTCTTAGGTTCCCCACCCCTGGGATAGATTATTCAGCCAATCAGTCAAGAAGCAGAAATATATAATGTCCTTAAAGGGGACAATATGTTGTGAACTAGAAATATTATTACATTTCCAGATATTTATATTTTACTTTAAGTCTAAAGTCCATGACAACTCATCTTGACCCCTTTTCCCCTGAGTATTGTCTGTGAGCTTTGTATTACTGATGCTCCAACTTATGCCTTAGGTCCCAAAGTGTGAATAGTTGTTCATGTTATTAAATTTAATCTAAACTTTATATCTTAAATTTGACTTTTTGAAATCTAGAGTTTGGAGGACAATTTTTTTCTGGTAAGTCCATCTTATGGTAGTATTCATTTCCATCATCATCAAACAATATTTGTGTAGCATAGCTCTCTTAAGTATAGCTACAGTTATAGAAATGTAAAGCACAAAATTCTGACATTTAAAGTCCTAGACACATGTACAGTCTACTCTTTGACAAGAAGGCCATTGCTTATCATAATAATGAAGAAAAATGTTATCTTTTTCATAAGTTCCCCTCCCCGTACTCTGCGCCCTAGCCAAAAAGCAATCTCAAGCTTTAATCAAAATATGGCAGCATTATCTTACTTCCCTTCTAAACAGAAAAGACTGTTTCTATTAGAAATATCTGTTTAATTAATTATAATAACTTGCCCCTAAAAGTTCTGCATGTGACATATGTGATATATGCATGGATAATAACTATATATGTAGCTGTAATTTTTCAATTGAATTCAGATGAAAGATAATAGTGCTTTACATAATTTTGTTTTTTCATCAATATGCATATTCCCCCATACCTTAGCAAATGTGAGCTACTGTGGTTAAAACCTTTATCACCTCAGAGTCTTCTTCCAGTACTACCTTTTTATGAATTTGGCCAGGCTGTTCCTGAAACAAGACAACATCATGAGTTTAGCACTTGAAGCTTGTCCATCTTGATATAGGACCAGCCAGAGCTTGTACTCCATTAGAGTAACTAAAGATCCCTGGGTCACCTCCAGGCCAACTTGACATATTACTTTAGGAGTTTAGTGGAGACAATCATTAATAATCCTGACTTGTTAGCATTTTAGCAAAGCTATAGCTTTGGTGAATCTTTCGCTTTTTCATATTAAGAAAAAAGCATTTTTAATTCTATCCTGATATTTTCCTAGTAATCAAAGGACCTCATTCAGCTGTAGAAATCATCCATTCACACATGTACTCTAAGTGAAGATGTCTGATATTTGGTGACCATTTGGATTTATTTCTTAAAATGGTACCCACCCCCCTCACCCCCAATACCTATGCAAGTTTCAATTTACTTTGTGAGGTGAGGGGTTATTGGGAAGAATATTAGAAGTTCAAATCCATATGTAAGAATTAAGTTCCATTAAATCATTCTCTTCCTGCTTTTTATTGCTAAAGAAAGCCTAGATTTAGAATAGGGAAAAGAAAAGTTGAGGCAACTTAATTGATCAGTAGAGAGCAACTAGATGGCACAGTGGATAGAGTACTGGGCTTGGAATGAGGAAGACTCACCTTCCTGAGTTCAAATGTTGGCCTCAGATACTTACTAGTTGTGTGACCCTGGACAAGTTACTTGTTCCTGTTTGACTCAGTTTCCTCATCTGTAAAATGAGCTGGAGAAGGAAATGGCAAATCATTCCAAGTATCTTTGCCAAGAAAACCCCAAATGGTGTCATGAAGAGTTGGACACAACTGATACAACTGAACAACAAAAAATTGATTGGAACAACCAAACAGTTTTTACAGTGTTTTAAATCCAGATGAATGAATGAAGTATTATTATTTGGTGACTGCTTATATTACTTTTAAGTAGATAGCTCTAAAATGTGCCAAATTTGGTGTGACAGAATGTTATCATTAATATTTTAGAAACCAAAACTTTTTTCTTTTTATTTGTACCAGTAATTGCCACATTAATTTTTCCTCTGAACTTAAGTTCGCTTTGTATTTTGCTCTGTATATTTTACAAAGCAGCAATGAGCGTCTCTACTCATCCATATTCTCATTCTAGAGCTCTTTCTCAGTATAGAATATGAGGAAAGTGACATCCATAAATAAATTAGCTGCTCTATATTTGTTTCTGTTTCATGGAAACCATAGTGTTTGCTTATAATCATGTTCTTAGTTTTCTTGGGATCAGCCACGTTGCTTTGAAAAATATCACATTAGAACCCCTAATACTTAGGGCAGATAGATATGCCTACCCCTACTTGATGAAGAAGTCATTAAGAACAAGCTATTGGGCTTTCACAGAAATCCTTTTTTAATGACCACTTATCTTCAGAGATGACATTTTATGGCTGGTACTATCTCCTTAGGGAATTAATTCCATATCTTGAAATCTACTTTTAGTTCTTAATAGGGTAATATTCTCAGTTAGTCTAAGGTTTTCATTTTTTTTTCAACCTAGATGAGAGTGTATTCTTACTTTGAAGGCATTCTCCAGAAACTTTTGACATCTCTGGATTGACCTTTGATTTATCCAGGCCTACTGTATTGCTGCTAAAGCTCTCATAAGCAAAATAACATTTTTTTGTCATTATTGGATATGCTTTGATAATACCATTTTTGTTAACGAGTGACAATCCCTTTTTAAATTTTCAAATGTTCAAGGAAGTGTACCCCCACTAGCTATACTTAAGCTTCTATCTTGACTTTTTATTTGTATCTTTTGTTAATAGTGATCAATTTCCACTTCTGTTTAGTTGAGTTGATAGCAAGAAAATAGTGCTAAGTACATTGAAAACCACATTCCTTTTTTTTCTATTAAAAAAATCTATATGGGTTTGATACTTTTAGATAGTTTTGGGCAACTTTTCAGAAAAGCTTAAGAACAACTCACTTTGCCAATTTAGACAAATTCAGTGAATGAAAATTGATACTCTTGTTCTCAAGGTAGCCTAACTCAATGAAGAAATGTGTTGTAGCATGCTGAATTTGCAGTTGGGTGAATCTGGGTTTGAGTTTCAGTTCTGCCACTTATTAGCTGTGCTATCTTGGGCAAATCATTTTCCTTCTCTGAGTCTCACTTTCCTCCTCTGTAAAACAAGAAGATTAACTAGGTGATCTCTAAGGACCATTCCAACAACCCTAACACTGCATGTTCTGTGACCTTTGACTTTGAAGGTATAGAAGTAAGCAATTGACCTCACAAAACCTGGCCTTTGATGGATGCAGTGTAGAAATTTGTCAAGGAAAATGGTACCTTTGGTTTTATGTTTGTTTTGCCACATATCTGAAAATTGACATAAAGCCAGTTAAGTGAGAAGGTGATACTGTTCACCAGGAGGGTCATGCCATGGACAGGCTAGCTTTGACTTGCACTGAAGAAAGTTTGAAGCATTAAAGTGAACCCCAAAGCACAACTGGACTGAGCCAAGTTCTAAACTTCCAGCTCATTGACTCAGTGTTTGACCTCTACAAAGCCATTCATTCTGTATCTCAATTTGCAAATGCTGCAGACCAAGCTCTTTGCTTATGAAAAGAATGAGCTAAGGAATTCATGATGACAGTGAATAGGAAGTACTAGAAGCTTAATAATGGCAACTATATTCACTTAATTTTGAGGGTGTCTGTGTATTTCTTTCCTTGTTCTTATTCCAGTGGCATTTGAAGAATACTCTACTTTTTGTGCCTGTTCAAAACTTCCCTTCCATAGACTTTTTGGGGGAGTGGGTGGGAGATTAAAAACATAAGGAAGAAAAACTGTAGCAATCAAAATAATTATGCAGGTTTTCCATGCACACAGTCAAAATACAGCTTTGGGAAGAACAGTACTAGTTTGGGAAAGTCAGCAAAACCTATCAGTGTTGCCACTGAGTATAAGAAACATTTCATTTGGTTCATTGGAAGCATATTATCATCATTCAGCACCAGTTTGAGTCACATCAAGTTAACAAGCATTTACTAAATGCCTACTATGTGCCAGGTACTTCATTAAATGCTGAGAATACAAAGAAAGGCAAAAAATCCCAGTGCCATCTCTCAAGGAACTCACAGTCTAAATAGGGAGCATCCCTGGAACAAGCACCATACCAGAAACTATGACCCAACTCAAGAGCTCAAGTCAGCATTTGGTTTTTATGCTAACCCTGCCTCTTAAACATTGGTTATTTAGAGAGAGAGAGAGGAGAGAGAGAGAGAGAGAGAATGAGTGAATGAATGAATGAATATGTAATAGAGCATCTGTTAGAGCCTAAATTGGGTTAAGGCCTTCTGATGCTCCATCTCCTACTCTACGTTGTCAATGACAAATGGAAAACAGGATCACATATATTGGTTTCTGCTTTTGAGTTGCTTTATAGCCTTAAGATACATTGAAATCCATGCTAACAAATCTGGTGGTATCTTGTTTCTAAGAGAGCATTCAATATGGAAAGAATTTATTGCCTGGGATTATGTGGGGCATTATTATTTGTAACAATATTTAAAACAAAATCCCCAAACCATCTGTTCAAGCAAAACGTTTACTTAGGTTGAAGGGACCTCAGAGTGGTCACCCAGTACAATAAAGCAGAGATTCTTAACTTTTTTTTTCCCTGCATAATAGATAATAATAATAATGTTAGCTAATATTTATGTTGTGCTTTAAGGTTTCCAAAGCATTTTGTAAATATTATCTCACTTTAGCCTCACAACAACTCTAGGAGGTAGGTAGGTACTATTGTTATCTACATTTTATAGATGAAGAAACTAGAGCAAATAGAAGTTAAGTGACTTGCCCAGGGTCACATAACTATAAGTGTCTGAAGTAGGATTTGTACTCAGATATTCCTGATTTCAGGAATCTATTAACTGTGCCACATTACTACCTCCAGGAAGACTATGGATCCCTTCTCAGAATTAATATTCTGTTGCTTACATTTATAATTTAAGGGAATGCTAAATTTCAGTTAGAGACGCATGAAAATGAAGGTGTGGTTTTTTTTCCCTATGCAAGTTCACCAGCCTTCTGAAAATCTGTCCATGTACCTTACACTCTTCGCTCCCAGGTATCCATGGACCCCAGGTTAAGAATAATATTTGATGTAAAGAAATGTCTGTCATTACATACTTAACAAATGATCAGCCGCTGCTGGAAGACTTCTAGTAAAGGTCTAAATGTAATAGTAACTTAGCTTTATATAGTGCCAAATTTAAAGTTTTACAAAACACTTCTCACAGCAACCTTTTTAGGTATTTTCCACATTTTATACACCAGGGAATTTTGGTTCAGAGAAGATGAATGTCTGTACCGATGTCCCAGAGCTAATAAGTGACGTAGTTAGGATTCAAGTTCAGATTTCCTCTTCCGTGATCTTAGTTCTATCCCTGCCTCAAACCAGTCCTCAGTAAACCAGTAAATTCTGCCTTAGGCCTGCATATTGGGTCTGGAAAAGCTCTGGAGAGATCATGTGGTTCAGGGCTTGGCACATTATGGCCCTGCCTATTTTTTTATACCCACAAGCAAAGAAATTTTTAGAAATATTTTTAAATACAATAAAATCTTATTTTAAAATGTAAAAACTGTTCTTAGCTCCCAGGTCAAAAACAGGCTGACCTCTGATGTCATCCATTCCCTTGCCTTTTTGAGTAGGACTTTAATCTCAATTGATGAGAATTTGGATTTTAAAGACATTCAGAAAAGGGCAGTATGAAGATCCAAAAACCTTAGCATGCAGATAGGGACTGATCCTGTGATTTCATCAATATAGAGAAAATAACACAATAAAATTAGCAGGAGAAGGAAATGGCAAACCACTCCAATATCTTAGCAAAAAAAAAAAACCCAAATGGGGTTACAGAGAGATGGGTGTGACCGAAAGGACTCAGAAACAACATAAGCACACAAAATCTGCTTACATACATCTCCTACACTTGGGAGGAGGGAAGTGTTGACAATGCTTCTTTCTTTATGTCCCTACCTTCTGTTTTTACTTTAACAAATCTTTTGGCCTTTCTTCTTCTCCAAGATACGTTTCTTTATGAAAGGAATGAAAAACAGCTCTTTGGTTGGCTTTCCCATAACACTCTGTTCAGTGTATACTGTAGGAAGTGGTGCACAAATAGTGATTTCTTTCTTCTAAGGTGAGGAGGAAAGCAAGTTGATCTATAGTGCAGACATTTTAAATGTTTGAAATTCTGAGCTCTTTGCCATGGCTTATAGAATGCTGATTGTGTTGCATTTTACTTTTGACATTTATAGATCACGTATAGTCCTGCTGACTTACCAAAATGATCATGTCTGAGATATATGGAACGACAGTTTTAAGCATGGTAGAGGCCTTGAATTTAGGCCTGCTAGTGGGCAAGAAAACAGCTGAAAGTATGTGTTTTGTTTTGTTTTTTTCCAACTTACCAGAGAATGGGACTTCTCATCCTAACTCTGGAATGTTTTTTTTTTAAATCAGTCTTCCCTCCCTTTTCTCACCCCCCAAAAAGGCAAAGTATATGAATCAAGGATAAAGCAATTACAATAACTCACGTGTCTGTAACATTTCAAGGTTTACAAAGCAGTTTTCTCATGGCAACTCATTGAGGCAGGTAGTGGAAGTTATTACCCCCAATTTACAGTTGTAGAAACTAAAGTTCATTTTATTGTCATAGTTCACTGGTTTTATTGATCCTCTGTCCTGCTCCCATCATAAGGCATTTGGACTTCTGCAAGGTCAGAATGGTTTCACACTTCTATTCTAAAAACCAGACACTGGTCTTGATAAATAAATTCTTAAAAGGATTTGTTCTGTCAAGTTTGGGTTCAGTCAAAGGGCCACACTTGAGTACATAAAGGGCCTCATGTGGCCTCGAAGCTGTAGGTTCCTTACCCCTGTCCAAGAGTGTCAGTTTTTCTATAACATTGTGGTGATATTTGTATAAGTTTTTTAATGGAAGTGTTACGTGATATTTATGAAGTCTTTGTATGGTTTTTAAATTTTTTAATTTTAGTTACACAGGTGATAAACTGGAAGAGAGAGAAGGAGTTGTTGTTATAGGTTTCTTTTTTTTAATCTGCAAATGAAATTTAAAGGCAAACTAAATTTTCTTTCCACAGCTGATAAGAGCTTTAATTCTCCAGCTGTAGGACATAACTTACTTTCTTGTCTCTAGTACCCTCTTTTTGTTTGTTAAAAGTTCAAAAATAAAAAAATATAGTGTGTAGCTATGTAATATAATGGTCCTAAAAGCTAAAGATTTTCTTTTGGTGAATTCACTCTTAGATGGTCTTTACCAATTGTTTTGAGTGTGTGATTGTTTCTGTAATAGCATTTACTTAATGCTATTATAAACAAATATTAAGTGCATACAGTTATCCCTTCTGTATCACTGAGATTACAGGCGTGCTACCCCCATATCTGGAAAATCTATGTAAAATTTTTGGGCCTTCCCTTTGCACCAGAGAAGAAGTCTGAATTTTTTATTTTTCTTCTATGGGGTATTTACAGTATTAAAAGATAATATGTTGATATTATACAATACTATACATATATATTTTTAATGCATTTCTGAGTTCCTTAACTTCTTATGTGTCATCTGCTGGCCTTCTTACATCATCTACGGCTTCTGCAAAACTCCCCCAAAATTTCCATTTAATTTATTGTGCTGACCCGTGATATATCAAAACCACAATGGGGAAAGTCATGATGAGAAAGAGATAACTATACTATGTTCATGGAACTGTACTAGGTGGTATAGATAGACAAAAATGAAATAATTCTTGCCATTGTTTATTGAAATGGGCAGATTCAACATGTATACAGATAAGTAAATTCAAAGTAATTTAAGGAGGGAGGAAGAACTGCTAGGAGAACTTGAAAGACTTTTAATAGGAGGAATGCTTCCCAAACTAAAACATGAAGCTAAGAATTTGGGCACATCTGGAAAGATAGATAGGATCTATATTGTAGAGAGTTTTAAATACCAGACTGAGAAGTTTGTATTTTTCCTAGAGGAAATAGGTACTTACTGAAGATTTCCTGGATTGCGGAATGATATGCAGTCTTATGCCTTAGGAAGAATATTTTGCCAGCTGGGTCAAGGATGGGTTAGAGAAGGACAATGTTAGAAGCAAAAATACCTATTAGGGCACTATTTACAGGAGTCTACAAAGGTTCTCAGAATGCTGTCTGCAGGGGTCTCTGAGACTCAGAGGATTCCTGAAATCAAAATTATTTTCATAATACTAAAGCATTTTTTTTTTGCCTATTAAATACAGTTAACTGACTCCACACCTCCCATGAAAAGTCTTTAAAGCTCTCCTAACAGTTCTTTCTCTCATTTTCTCATTTTACAGATGAAGAAACTAAGGTCCAGAGAAATTATTTACTTGCTAGTAGTTCTGAAGCTGGTAAGCATCAGAGCTGGGAGCCTTTGGCTACAGAGGCAGGATATTAGGTTGAAAGAACTATTTTTTTTTGTCTCAGAATGATCACGTCTATATTCTTATGACTCATTTAATTTATAGTGTTCTTTCTTCTGTCTCACGTGATCTCCTGTTTTTGCACTGACTGTGGTTGAATGACAATAAATGAGGAAGAAAGAAATAGGAATCACAGTTTTTAGACCATCAGTAAACGTTAGTTTAGCTATTGGTACCCTGAATAAGTTCCTTGTCCAACGACTAGTCATTATTTTATTTGAGTAAATGAACCATATCAATGTTGACATCTTTACTGTAAATGAAGCCATTAGACATAAGGAAGTTACAGGTAAATGGAAAGATGACTCAGAGGTTTTCCTTACATAAACAGACAAAATTGGTTCCACCTTGCGTACAAAGGAAACAAAAAACATCATTTCGTGGTACATTTGATTATCTTCTGTTAAACTCTTCTTCATGAGTCTAAACAAACAGACCACCATAAAGGTAGTTGCATTTTATGCACCAGCATCTGTTGCAGAGAATAAAATAGGGGAAATCTATAAAGAATTTGACAAGATCATTTAAATCAAGACAACACATATAATGATGTTTCAATGTAAAATTTAACTATAAGAAAATGGTGGGGCAGCTAGATGGCGCGGTGGATAGAGCACTGGCCCTGCAGTCAGGAAGACCTGAGTTCAAATCCAGCCTCAGACACATGACACATAATAGCTGTGTGACCCTGGGCAAGTCACTTAACCCCAATTGCCTCACCAAAAAAAAAAGAAGAAGAAAATGATGAATAATGTTGGAAAATATGATTTGGGAATAAGGAACAAAAGAGACCAAATGCCTATTACTTTCTTAAAAGCCTTCTACCTTTTTATCGTGAACATTTTACCTCAAAAAGGAGTTGGAAAGAACTAGATATAGAGAACATAAAAAAATTGACCATGTATCTTAATAAATAGGAAATGACTGGTCACCAGTATTGGGGTAATTTCTGAATTAGCTGTCTGGTTCCTATCGGAGTATTGACAAATTAGAGCAAAAGTTAAAATCAATATTAAATGAAATTAATACAAGAAGAAATGAATTCAAACAAAAAGGCACCACAAGTAGTTATAGCATCTCTAATCTGGCCTCTTCAAATAAGATGTTGATACCAAAAGATGAGAATTTGAAAAAAAAAGAAAGAAAAAGTATTCCCTGTACAAATAAAGTAATTGCTGCAATTGTAAGATTGAAAGATTTCAGAAACCATCTCACCAGCAAACACTTGATCTCCTTACTAAGTAGAAAGATGACAACTAAGGGCAACCTAGTTTAGAAGATAGCTCATTTGAAAAACATTGCCTTGGATAATGGTAGAAGATTGCAGACAGTGTACTAATCACAGAATACATCACAGGCCTTATAAAACAGCAAAGAATAGTAGAAAGGAAAGAGTCTACAAAAAGCATGGTATGAAATCCAAATAAGCTAAATTATCTCAAGAACATTTCTAGATAAAAATGGGAGGAGGGAAGCAAATAGATTGGAGCATGACTAAACAAATTGTGTAATGTAATTGTATGAGTGGAATGAAGTTATTTGCATAAGAAATTGCAAATATGAATAACTTAGAGAATCTTGAGAAAACTTAGATAAACTGTTACATAGTAAAGTAAGATGAACCAGGAGAAGATGGTGGTACAATGACTATAATAACATGAAAGAAAATAACATTGAAAGACTTAAGAACTGTGATCAATGCATTGTCCATTCATGACTTCAATATGTTAATTTGTTTTGAAGGTCTATAAAACACTTTTCTTTTAATGACACTTGGAGGTTGGTTGTGCAAGTATCATAACCCATTTTTCAGATAAAGCAAATAATGGCAGAGCCAAATCTTAGTCAACTTCCACTACATCTTGTTGACTTTCATCAATGGAATAACACCTCACAATTTCTGTATTTTTTGTGGCCATTTGTGGATATAAAGAACTGTATAGAAATTATCTCTCAGAACCTTAACTAGGGCTGAGTGATCAGTGCAAGCCCTAGAGAGTTCACCTCACTGACATCTGTAGCTAGAAACAATTGAGCTTACCACTTAATTAACAAAAATAATTAGTTTAAAAGGAAAGTTTTGCTTCTGCCACATCATATGACCCCCCCACACACACACACACACATCTTCTTGTCTTATAGTTTTCTGGGGTTTTACCCTCAAGGATTAGTGTGTGTAGGGGGTGTAGTGTAATTCCAGTGGGATCTTATATCCTGGGGTCTCTACATATCTTTCTACCATCAGCAGAATTTATATTGAAATTTTGATTTGAGAGTATCTGTTCTGGGTGACAAAATTGCTAGGTATATTTGCTTTGACTTAAAAAGTATTACTACCCCCATTTGATCAGGAAACTAAGACAGGTTGTAACTCATCCAGAGTTGCTAGGTTAATGAGCAGGGAACTTGGACCCACGCCTCTTCACTGATTGTAAATCCATGGTTCTTTCCATTATAGTTGTATATAAATTGTTGCTGTAATTTCTATTCTGCTATTTCTCTCCCTCTTCCCTGTTCCCCTTTATGTAAAAAGTAGGCTAAATATGTGCAGTTTGAATAAAATTCTTCCATTTTTATAGTGAAGCAAGTCAGATATAGCTTGAACCATGTATTGCCATTTAATTTGCTTTTTTTCTCTTACTCTTAAACAAAAAAGATACTGTCAAGGCCAGTATGCCTAAAATTAGGGAGCCAAAGCAGGGGGAGACAGAGGACAGACAATGTAACTTCCCTGATAATTACAAAACTGGACCCCCTCTATGTTACTCGGCTGGCTGGCTGGTTGCACTGCTGAGTAAGAGTATCAGTGGTGTTTCCAGACCACATTCTCAGAGACTGTGTATGAGCATAACAAGCTCATTTTAAAGTACACACATATGAATGTGTGTACACACACACACATATACACATACCCTGTGAAAAATTATTTTTCTTTTTAATCATTATCTTGGAAACTCAGAGTTCCCCCATTCCCCCTTTCTTTTTTAAAGTTCAGTCCTTTAGAAGGACATTAAGATCTAATCTAAATGGATGGATTCCTGCTCATTGTGTGTCCCTGACAGGTCTGGGAAAATTGATTTCTCCCTATTGTTACAACAAGTGATACGGAAATTGATGTCTCTTTGATCAGGATTGAGTGACCTAGGTCATGTACTCAAAAGACCCTCATTTTAATAAAGCCCACCTCTTCGAGTTGATTGGCAACCATTGGGAACACCTACTCTTTGAAGGGCATATAACCTGTACCCACTAAAATCTCAGATAACAGGTTCAAGTCCCATACCTCTTCATTTCCACTACCTACCTCACAGGATTGCTGTAAGGATGAAATGGGGCGGAGAGAGGGGGGTAAGTAAAAGTACTTTTTGAATTATAAAGTACTTTACATTGGTAAGCTGTTATTTCTCCATACACCTGTGATTTCATTGATGAAATCAAAAACTATTGTCTTAAGCTGTATTCAACTTCATGAATCAAATTTCACTATTTAGGAATTGACTTTGTTTTGATCACCCATCACCAATAGATGTTAATTGTCATCTTAAATTTCCATTTACAGATATGTCATATCTTCCTTTCATATTCTGTTCCAGAGTACAGTCATTTTCATAATTTACGAGAACATCCTTACAACACTTCCTTTGGGGGAAGGGGTACCAACTCAGGGCTTCTTAAACTTTTTTACATTTGCAACCCCTTTTTGTGTTTCAGCAGCGTTTGTTGGCATTGTGTGGTCTGATGGCATGCACAGTGCAAAGTGCACATGCTTTGTGTTCAGAACCAAGGCTTCGTGAAGTTGTGTGATGCAATATGGGCAAGCACTGCCAGAAACACCTCGGATTCATTATGTGTTTGATTTTTAACTAATTTTTGGTTGTGGCACATTCAGAAACCTTTTACTGTTGCCAAATTTTTCATGACTCAATATGGGGTCCAGATCCACAGTTTAAGAAGCACAGGACTTAGAGTTAGAAAGAGACCATAGAAGTCAAATAATCCAATCTTCTCTGTAATAATCCAATCTTCTCTATAAATAATCCAATCTTCCTCAGTTTGTAGAGGAAACTGTAATGAGGACTAGTTTGAGGTTATTGATGGATAATAAATAACAGGGCTAGAATTCAAACCCATATTCTCTGACTGCAAATCCAGTGTTCCTCCCATTACCATACACTGCTTCATGAAGCCCATTTACAGATTTACCTATTTTATAATAAAGCTATTTGGGTAATTTAGTAAAATAAACACCTTTAGTTGGGGTCCAATACCATTCTATATCAAATTATGTTCCTAATGAATATTGGTAATTGAGGGATTCTGGTCTATTAAAGTTGTGTGCACTGAAAATTATACAATTTATTTGCAAGGTGAATCCTTTATTTTTCCATCCAAAAAAAGCAAACTGGTCTATCTCCTTATCTGAATTTATACATGTTCCAAATTATTATAAAATTAATTAGTGAGGTTTAATTATATCAATGGCTTAGTGTTCTAAATGAACTTAAAATCTAGGGACTTCAGTAAAAAGTTCTCAGTTCTAGCTATGATTTTACTCTCTGCAGATTGGGAATGGGGATCCAAACCAGGATCTCTCTCACATACACCCAGTCCTCTCCCTCTACTGACAAAACTGTCACCCTATCTCATTACTTTTTAGGAGTTGAGTGACTTGGTGGATAGAGCACTGGGCCTGGAATTAGGAAGACCTGACTTCAAATTTAACCTCAGACATTTAGGAGCTGTGTGACCCTGGGGAAGTTATTTAAAGTCCATTGACTCAGTTGCCTTACCCATAAAATGGGGATCATAGTAGAACCTACCTCTCAGGGTTGTTGTGAGAATCAAATGAGATAATTGTAAAGTGCTTAGCACAGTGCCTTGCACATAGTAAACTTAATATAAATGTTAATTATTATGATCATGATTGGCATTGCCTTGACTATTGTAGTAGCCTTCTAATTAATCTCCCTGCCTCAAGCCTCTCCCCACTCTAATTCATCTTCCATTCAGCTACCAAAAGCTTTTTTTCTAAAGTGCACGTCTATGTCACCGTCCTCCTTAATAAATTTGTAGTAGCTTCCTAGTACCTCCAAGATCAAATGTGAACTTTTTTTTTTGTGAGACAATTGGGATTAAGTGACTTGTCCAGGGTCACACAGTTAGTAAGTATCAAGTGTCTGGTCTGAGGTCAGATTTGAACTCAGGTTCTCCTGACTCCAGGCCTGGTGCTCTATCCACTGTGCCACCTATCTGCCCCTAAATATGAACTTTTCTGTCTGTCATTTAAAGCTCTTTACAATCTAGCCCCTTTTAATCTATGCAGTGTTCCAAAAGACCCCTCCATACTCTATAACCCGTCTGAATTAATTGTCCCATATGTTGGAAATTCTCTGCCCCCTCACATCTGCCTCATGGTTTCCCAGGCTTCCTTCAACTCAATTCTGTGCTCTGCAGAAGGTATTTCTTAGTCCTCCCCTTCCCACTACTAGTGTCTTCTCTCATATTCCTGTCTATCTACTCTGGACATTTCTTGTATGTTTCTAATTATTTATATGTCTTCTCTTCCTTTACAATGTAGGTATTTTGAGAGTAAGGTCTGTTTTTACCTTTTTTTTTTTTTGCGTTCTCAGCTCTTAACACAGTACCTAGTGCACAGTACATACTTCCTAAATGCTGATGCTCAAATGGGGGGTAATCAAGGGGAAGCAAATAGAGTGGTAGAGTCTCTGGAGCAAACAATGGCTTTATTTGTGTTGTTACTGTTAAACAAAAGAATTGTAAGTGACCCAGAGAAACTGGAGAATCGCATGATATAAGTAGCATACCAGATAATTGAAGATATATTTAACTAGAAATGGAGGTGGACCAATTCTGTAGAAAGAGGTAGGAGATAACCAAAATGGTCAAAGAAAAAATAGATACCAAAATATTCATAGCAATTATTTCTTGTGGATAAAAAGAAAATGGAGTCAAAGTAGGCAGTCATCAGTGAGGAAATGGCTGAACCAATTATTGTAAATGAAAGTAATAAGACATTATTGCTCTGTATGAGATAAGGAATATGAGTAGTTCAGAGAAACATGGATACTCAGACATTTTGCTTCCCCCTGCCTCTCCTCTGATGGGAGAGCTGGAGGACGAGGCACTAAACTCCTCCCAAAAGCCTTCCTTTATAGCGGGCAGAAATTGGACTCTCAGCTCACTCCATTTTCTATCTGCAGCTCCTCTCAGTTTCACCTCCACAGAACAAGATGCCCCATCCTGGTTACACCTAGCATCCCCCCTACTTCCCAGCTTCTTTTTTTATGTATTGTCTTCCCCCATTAGATGGTACACTTCTAATTTTTTTTTTAGGGCATTTGGGGTTAAGTGACTTACCTAGAGTCACACAGCTAGTAAGTGTCAAGTGTTTGGTCTGAGGCCGAATTTGAACTCGGTCCTCCTGGCTCCAGGGCTGGTGCTCTATTCATTGCACCACCTATCTGCCCCAGGTGGTATACTTCTTGAGGCAGGAGACTGTCTTTCTTATTTGTATTCCCAGCACTTAGAACAGTGCCTGGAACGTATTAAGCATTTAATAAATGTTTCTTGAATGGAATTGAATTGAAAAATATATGAACTTATGCAGAGTGAAATAAGCACAAATAAGGGAACAAGATACACCTTGATTTCTTAACCTGGGGTCCATGAACTTTTCATTAAAAAAAAAATTTTGATACATTTTTTAAAATTGTAATGTTTAGGGGCAGCTAGGTGGAGCAGTGGATAGAGCACCGGTCCTGAAGTCAGGAGGACCTGAGTTCAAATCCGGCCTCTGACCAAACACTTGACACTTACTAGCTGTGTGACCCTGGGCAAGTCACTTAACCCCAATTG
Organism: Vombatus ursinus; assembly: GCF_900497805.2. NCBI lineage: Eukaryota > Metazoa > Chordata > Mammalia > Diprotodontia > Vombatidae > Vombatus > Vombatus ursinus. Next base: position 4,651,345 of record NW_020954572.1, on the reverse strand, counting down.
CCTAAAAATTTAAAAAAAATTGTATTGTTTCCTTTGTAATTCTCTGTATTTTATGCATTTAAAAGCATTATTTTGAGAAGGGGTTCACAAGTCAAACCAGACTGCCAGAAGGGCCTGTGACACAAAATAGGTTAAGGTTCACTTGATATACACAATGATCACATTATATTATGCACAACATTTATATTACTACAGTAATAGAAACAGAACAGTCAAATGAAACTGAATGTTAAGTAATGTAATAAGTAATCATGGCCTTTAGGAAGAGTTAAGGTAGGGAATTAAGAGCACAAAATACTGCATACACTGTGGGAGTGAGAGATCTGGAAATGGCTGATGTCTATGCGGGAAAGTATTAATAAAATATAATACTCTTAAAAAGTAAGGGATAAGATAAATATCCTAGATACTACACTTGTACTAGGACCCATTTGGGAAATATTTTTAAAATATTAAAATTTTAAAAATTAAAATCAAAATTTTTTTAAAAAAAGAACCTGTTGAGTAGCCCATACTCTCTGGACAGTTAATGGAAGAATATGGACATAAATTGCATGGTATGAGAAGTCATTAGGTCAGTTTTAGTTGTTGCTGGGGAAAGAAATACTCACATTGAGAAAGTCATGGACCCATTCAGTTGGGAAAAGAGAGCATCCTATTCATTACTGACCAAAAAATGAATGTGAATTTGGGGAATATTTCAAATTCCTTTGGTTACTGGCAAGAGCAAATATCTGAAAATGTAGCCTACTGGAAAGAAAACCTAAAATAAGATTGCTATGGCTTTTGGACTGAAGGAATTGCTTCATTACAATATTCAAAGCATTTTTTCTTTCCCAAGAACATAATTCACTTACCTGTCCCTATGCTATGAACAGTTAGGTTTTGTTCTATTTTCTACCATCTCCCTTGCTGTTATAGTCCCTTGTTTTAGAACACTTGTATCAAGTTGCATTTATTGCAAATAAGCAAGGCATCCAATTACCAAAAAGAGGAAAAGAAATTATTATAATGCCATATATATATATATACTAACTGACACTGCTAATGTGTGTCTACAGTGGTTACCATATAAATTAAAATATTCATGTTCTGGAGGCCTCTTAGTATCTACAAAAGGAAGTGATTACCACATTTTTGTCAAACTAATGCCAATATGATGCTATGTTGAAACATTCAGCCCACAGCTGCAAGTTTATAAGCCATATAAGGCAGGGCTTTAATTATAGTTCACTTCTGCAGCAAAAATGCTTAATTAGGCTCCTGTAAAATTTTACTTGAAGTAAGACTTTTGTAAAGATTTTAAGGAGAGAAAAAAAGTCCTTCCATTTTTTCCCACTCATCTTCTTGTTCCTTTTTTATAAACCTTTCCCTATGCTTCTTTTCCATTCCAGATTCAAAATTGAGGAAGAAACACTCACTAAAATGAGGAAGAGACAGTCACTAAGTAATCTTTGTACTTTGTTTTTGATTGATTGTCATTTCTGGGTTGTGAATGTAGAATGTTTTCCATCCTTGAAATTGTTGACTAGTTTATCCAGGAGCAGTGTAAATACTTCATATTCTGCACAGAGCTCATGTGCTTCACTAACAGTATTCCATCAACACCCTTTTCTTATTCATCTTTAAAGTAAATAAGAGAAAGGGAGTGTCTGCTTCTCAAGAAGCTTGATGCATATAAAGAGCCCTAGAATAAGAGTTCTAGTCTCCCATCCCCACCCTCTATATTCTAGTCCCAGCTCTTCAATAGAATATATTATTTATTTAGGAAGCAATTTGTGGCACAGTGGATAGAGTGCTGAACTTGAAGTCAGTAAAATTTCAAGTTCAAATTCTGCCATCGACACTAACCAGCTGTGTGACTCTGGGCAAGTCACTTAACCTCACTCAGTTTTCTGTTTCCCCATCTGAAAATGGGAAGAAGAAGAAGAAGAATACCTACCTTGCTGGCTTGTTGTGATAACTATGTGAGATGACATATGTAAAGTACCTTGCAAATGTTAAAACTCTCTGAATACTAGTGATTAGGGGAGTGTTCCTTAAAGACAGGTGTATCGCCAGCACCTAGCATAGCCTATTCTTGTCATGTGATTGATTTTGACAAATCACTTTTTATTTCTAGACCTCTTTCCCCTTATTTATATAGTGTGTTTGGAATAGGTGAGCAGATCTGCCCATCTGGTTCTGAGTACTGTGGGAATGTGGGGCCCGTACTGAGCACTGAGTACTGGCAGTTCAGGCCTTGAGGGCCTGTGGCTCAGTGCGTGGCTCTGGCAGCTGCTTACTCCATGGTGACCAGGTATGCCTTCTGATGAGAATTAGGTTACTGACTTGAGAGAGAGATTATGATGGTGCAAGGAATGATTTCGATCCATACAGCATGCCAGCCCCAAAGGCAGCTTCAGGGACTAGGGAGGAGCTCAACCTGCTCCCTTCCATCACTGACTAACAAACAGTGGGCTGTATTTTTGAAGAGGATAACAGGGTAATCATCTGGCTGTGGCTTCACAAAGGTGAGACAGTGCGTTGCCCTACAAACTGGTACCCCACCAGTTGAGCGCCTGAGCCCCTGAATTAGTTTACTTGAGATGTGTTGTAATGTTTTCTTCCCTCCAGTAAAAGACTAGCCATTTCCCTGGCTCTCCCATTAAAAAAGAAAAGTCACAGATCAGGTCATAAGATGTAGATCAGGACAGGGATATTCTCCCACATCTAGCTGAAACCCTCTATTTTCCTCTGAGGAAATTGAGAGTAAGGAGGTTCCAAGGGTCACATACATATCATATAGCAGAGAGAGGCTGAACTCAGATCCCTCTAACCTGATTGGTGTTATAGGGCAGCTTCTAGAGTAACTGAAGGGAAAACAGTGGTTCTGTCTATTCTACCTTTTGCTTGCCCAGTTCTGAGAGTTGTTTTGTTTCTTCAGCTTGGGTGTCCGTGTCTATAGGTGCCTTTAGCCTACCTCTAAAAAGCTAGAGTTGTTTTATTTTTATCTGACTCTGTTGTCCTTATTTTAAAAAAAAAAAACACCTTATTTCTCTAAGAATTTTTTTAAGGAAAAGAGCAATGAATATAGCTGGCATCAGTACCTAGAAAACCATTTGGCTGAGAGATTTCCTAACTCACTTCAGAGGTTGCATTGGAAACCTTAAAGATCCTTCCCAACCTTTAAGTTTAGGATCTAAGCCCCTACATATTTTCTTAGCCACCAGTGGCCAATATTTATTCTCCTCAAGTATGCTAAGTAAGTCGCATTGCTTTCCAAATTTCCTGAGATGTTGGCATCGGGGCAGATGGAAATGAAGGTTACTGGAAAAAATCTTAAAAAAAAAACACACCCCAAAGGAGAAAACAACACTTTCAATCATATATTTGAAATGAAGTCATTGAGTTCTTCCCAAATAATTTCAAACTTGTCAGTAGAGTGAATTCTCTGCTCTTCTGCCTGTGCCAAAACTAAAAACTACTTAGGTCATGAATCTAGTGTGGGGAAGAATGATAGCTTATATTTGTTTTCCTTTTTGATTTGTATTTCCTTTCTCCTTAGACTCTTATAGGAAAGCAAGTACCTCTATCTTTAATTGCTATACCTTGCTATTATTTCTTTTGTTGTATACATTACCAAAAATATCTTTCCTACCTTTTTCTCCTACCAAGCTTATAATGCGTGCATGCACGTACACATGTTACCTCTGTGTACCCATGTATTAATATGTGTGTGTGTGTGTATCATAACATCCCATTTGCCCAGAGGCATAACAACAACAGCTTCAAACCAGAAGTGATAATATCTGTGCTAAAGCCAGACTCTAATCTCCTCATCAGGTCTGCACGCTTATTTCCAACAGTCTTTAACACATTTGGTTATTTGGTTTCCTAGCTCTAAATAGATCACAAGCAGCAAACTACAGGATGAGAAAGGAGAGTGATACTAATCAATATCAGACCCATTGACAGGCAACAACACAATATGAAGGGAGCAGATAGAGAATTTGTAGAGCAGATATAAGGTAATGTTCTGTGTTTGTTTTTCATAACAATGACCCCAAATTATGGTTAAATTGTGTATAAATAGTACCCCCTGTTTAGAGAAGAAGTAGATCATATGATATAATTTCAATAGAATTTCATCAAAATGGCTTTATTTAAAAAAAAGATTCTTGAAAGCATATGCTTTAGTTATCTAGAAAATTCACTTATGTGGAATAGCTCTTTACTCCACAATGCTAGATTGTTGAGAAATTACTGTATATATACATACACAATGCAGTTCTAAGCTTCTACCTGCTGCTTAACCCTGTGTCCTTATTTTGAACTTAAATGAACTTAATTTCTAGCCAAATGATGTTGGGATAATGGCACCAGTTTTGTGCAAAAGTGGATAAGTATACTACAAACAGAATTTATTCAATAAGCAAATAACCAGAGAACAGTGCAAAACAAGCATATGAAATTTCTCCCAAGTAGCTGTGAGCCCTCCATTTTCCTAAACTCTAGAAGTCCTCCCAGATGCACGAGCAATGTAGACCCAAGAACTCTAAGACATGTGTGGTTTGATTTCTTTGATTCCCCATGGTTGTGCCTCCCTTGAATAGACATAGGAGTATAACACTCTTCCCATAGTATGTTACCGTTCCAGTAGGACTAGTCATCAGGAGCTAAGATGTAATTGAGACTTAAGGCAGAGCAGTGTGGATTTAGGATTCAGTGTGACCAGGACCTTAGGAGTCAGCGCTTCCCCATGGTCTCACTATATTGTCCTGGTGGGAAGCTCTGACCTCATCTGGCCATAGCTAGTTCATCACAAATCAAAATGAGCAGACTAAGTAGCCAGCCCCAGGTAAGAAGGCTGTGAGGATAGATTAGACAATTTCTACATCTGTTTACAAATCATATACATATATATGTATATATGTGTGTGTCTATATACATACATGTATGTATTTGCATATGTGTATGTATGATTATATGTGTCTATATATGTTACATGTCATATAGAAATAAATGTGTTCTCCTCTTATTTTGTAAACCAAAATGAGGTAAGTTCCAAAAGTCACTTTTCCAGATCCATCATGTCTTTCTCTAGCCTAAGTGTTGAGGTTTCTATCTCTCTTTTTTTTCTAGAAAAAAAAATCTAACACTTAATATATAAAATGGAGAAGACCAACTACTACCAAGGCCAAACCAATTGCTATCCTTATTCTGTTTGAGGGCCTCTCTCCAATAAGACTTTATCACACCATTTCCTTTCTTGCTCCCCTAGCCCAAGTAGAAGGCAGATCTCAGATTACAATGCAGATCTCAGATTACAATACAGATCTCAGATTATATGACTATCATCAGAGACACAGTGTCTCAGATGATAGACATATAATCTGAGATCTGTATTTGGAGTCAGAAGACCTGAAATCTGAGGTCTGCTACTTAGTAGTTGTATAACCTTGGATAAGTCATTTCATCTTCCTAGGCTGGAGTCCCACACCCTCACTGCCTTGGATGATATCATTTCAATGGTCCTTTCCAATTCTAAGATTCCAAGTAGAGAGAAAAATGGTATTCATGAAAATTGAAATTTGAAAATAGTTTTCTAAAGCAATACCACTTGGATACTGAAGACCTTTGCAGCTTGGTGTAAGACCTGCCAGGGCAGTCTTATAGGGCAGTCAGTGATGTATAGCTTATGATACCCTTAGATATGATAGCATTTGAAATGTAATTTTGCATTAGTCAGAAATCCTCATCTTTCAAATAAAAGCCTTTTCATAATAGAGACAGTTAGGTGGCACAGTGTATAGACCCTGCTAGATCTGAAGTCTGCAAGATCTGAGTTCAAATGTTACTTCAGTCCCTTACTAGCTCTGCGACCCTGGAAAACTGACTTAAACTCAATCAGTATTCTCATTTGTAAAATGGGGATAATAATAGCAGTTACCTCCCAGCATTGTTGTTGTGAGGCACAAATGAGATAAAATTTGAAAAGCAATTTTTAAACTTTAATGAGCTATACAAATTCTAGCTGTTGTTATTATTTTCTTCAACCATGCAGAGTCTTATTTTGGACATTTTCTCTCCATAAAGTTCACATCTTCTCCTCACCACCCCTAGTATAATATTCCATCAGAAGATTCTTTGAAAGTACTTTATTCTTATTTATATTCTAAAAATTTAAATTAAAAAAAAAAGGTATACAGACATGAACAAAAGAAGCACACTGCATCTTCTGGATTTTTTGGATTTAACTAACATAGTAGAAAACAGTCTTACCTTTGAAATTGTGGTTTTCCATATAAATTAATCTTGAACTTCCTTTAAGCCAGATTCTTCTTTATTTCCCTTTCAGAAAATGATTTTTTTTAAACTTTTTTTTCTTTTTTCTCTTTTCTTGTGGGGCGATCAGTGTTAAGTGACTTGCCCAGGGTCACACAGCTAGTGTCAGGTGTCTGAGGTGGGATTTGAACTCTGAGTCCTCCTGACTTCAGGGTTGGTACTCTATCCACTGTACCACCTAACTGCCTCTAGAAAATATTTTAAAGTAAGAATTCCATTTCATCAACTCCAGACAGTGCATCCTAATACCAGCAATCAAAATCAGCACTAAAAGAGTGCCTAACAAAGAAAATATGAGAAAGTCATTTCCCATAAGTTTTCCAAAGTCAAATACAAATTTTAGATTATGTGTTCATGATGCTGGACCTACATTGAAGCTCCTGATTTATATATGACCACAAGGGGATCACAAAGACCTTTAACCTATAGCGCTTTTCACTGAAAAATTTTCACTGAAAATTTTAGCCTGGTTGAACTTGGGTTAGAGATGATCTAGGAGCCAGGAAAAGCTGACTCTGACACAAACTGGCTCTTTGACCCTGGGGGAAATCGCCTTCTCGCTACTTCAGGCAACAGTCTAAGACTAAGTTGCAGAAAAAGTGCTGACCCACATTTGGTAGAAGGAATTTTCTCATCCAGGAGTATCTTATACTAATTTAATCATAGATCCAGTCCCGAGGCTTATACTTTGTATTTACTGAACCATGTATATTAAGTTAGGATCCTTTTAAATTCCTTAAGGGGAGACACTATTTCCTTTTTGTCTTTGTATAGCAAGTGCTTAGCATGATGTCATGAACAGAGGAGTTTATTAAATCTTGAAAATGAAGAGTGTGTGTGTGTGTGTGTGTGTGTGATCATGCATCTCTGCATGGAGATTACATAGGGTCAGTATATTTAGAGCTAGAAGGGACATTTCTGACTTTTTTTCCCTTTCGATCTCTTAAATTGAAATTGTAGTGGGGCTTTCTCTTTTCCATCAGGTTTACTAATGTTTCATTTATATTGATTGTTTCCTTTTTCCAACACTGCAATCATCAAATAAGGAAGCAATTACAAGATTAATTAGTTTAACCCCCGTCAAAGGAATTTCTTCCTTTATGAATGTCATTCTGCCATTTCTTTATCTCTGGGGTTAAAACTACCTTGTTATTTCCTACTCTGTCGTTTTTGATTAGTCGTTTTCAGTTGTGTCCAACTCTTAGTGACCCCTTTTGGAGTTTTCTTGGCAAAGAAACATTTCCTACTAGGCTTTACCTTTATTAAATGTTTTAGAACTCCTATTCTCCATTTAGTAAACCTGATTCATGAAACCAGGGAAACAAAGTGTAGTGGCTAGAGTGAGTGAGTGAGTGTGAGTGTGTGTGTGTGTGTGTGTGTGTAAGAGAGAGAGAGAGAGAGAGAGAGAGAGAGAGAGAGAGAGAAGAGGAGAAGAGGATATATTCATTGACTCTTTCATTCTACTTCCCTCTCAAACTCTAATCTATTCCCTGGATTTTTTTTTTCTTTTTTAAAACTTATTTTTAATTTATTTAGATCACTGTCCCTTCCCAATAACCCCCTTATAGGACCTTTCTTTATAACAAAAAGTACAGTTAAACCAAACAAAATGACACGGACCACGTCCAATAGTATAAGCCTCATTCTTCATCCATAGTCTACCTCTGTACAGAGAAAAGGGAATGATACTTCATCTTTGGTCCTCTGGTGTTGATTGGTCATTGCATTGATCTTAATTCTAATGTCTTTTAGGGTTCCTCTTACGTACATTATTGTAGTCATTTTGGTGTATATTGTTCCCTTGGCTCTGCTTGCTCTGTATCAGTTGATAAAAGTTTTCTCAAATGTTATATTTAGCCATTTCCCATTTTATAGACTCCAAATTTTCCAGGTTATTTGCTATCACAAAAAGCACTACGATGAATATTTTGCTATAGAGGATCTTTTCCTCTCTGTTTGATTTCCTTGTAGTATATGCCCAGTAATGTTACTGGGTCAAATGGTATGAATAATTCAATCACTTGGATAAGTGCATCTCCAAATTGTTTTCCAAAACAGTTTGACCAGTTCACAGTTTTAGCCGCAGTGTATTGCCCCTTTTCACACTAGATATTATTTTCATCTTTTATCATCTTTGCCAATTTGCTGGTTGTGAGAGGAAACTCAGAATTTAATTTCTGTTCCTTACATTAGTGATTTGGAAAAGTTTTTCACATTCTTTTGGAAAGTATTCATTAATAACCTTTGATGAATTTTCTACTGGGGAATGGTTCTTTATCTAAAACATTTATGTGTGTGTATTTGTATCAGTTTTCTATATATCTTAAATATCATACTTCCATCAGAGAAATTAATGGGAAGATTTTTTTTGTCCTATACATTTTTTCATGGGTTGTTAGAGTCTACATATCTATTTTTCTGATTAGAAAAAAAATCATACATCAGACAAAATAATGTCAGTTCTGAGCTTTAAAGAGGAATAGATAATATATGATCAAGCTGAATTTCCAGAGGACAGAAATTTATATGAACCAATTACACCTGACTTTCTGATTAAAAATAATTTTCATCAGAAAACCTCTTATAAGAGATCAGGGTTTCTGAAAACTAATGAGTAGTGATAAAAAGAATGCTTTACAATATTTTTATGGAAATCAGAGCAAGCTATGACTAGAAAGTCATCAGATGGCTCCCATAAGCCATACATGAAAATTAATGTTGTTTCTTTATGCTTTAACCTCATGTACAGAGCCTTTGAAATAGAAGATGGCTGTATTTGTGACTCTGGCAGTAGGTACCACAGAACTTGAGCTGGGTAGGGATTTTTTTTTCATTTTCTGGGTATCTAGAAACCATGAATTTAGTGAAGCCATGTTATTTGAATTGAAAATGTTTATGTATTTAAAAACCATGTGGCTCATCGTTGATTTCACTGTGTAATTGATAGCAATTTGAGTCCCTTGATGATAATTCTAGTGTATTTTAATGACCAGTTGGCTTGAGTTTTCAGTGCATCCTTTTGAGGAAGTTAAATTTGTCCCAGGAATTCATTATTAATCAAATGAGATGGGATAAGATAACAGAATGACTGCCTTGATTTGAAATGTGATCTAATTCAAATTAATTCAATAAGGAATGTATTCAGGATTTATCAGAGCAAAAATTTGATATTGGGAATGCATGTTCACTTTAGAATAATTAAATGAGAATATTAAAGAAGCGATTTAAAAAAAAAAACCCACAATACCAGTTAATTGGTTTCATATCAGTGTTACTATGATAGAGTCATTGCCTTTGGTCCAGGTGCCAATTTACAGCATCTGTTTAACACCTGTTATCTCTTTCATTGCTGGCAGATATGATGAAATGGCCAGAAGAGCCCCCTTTGGATTAGCCAAAACACAGTCCTCTTTCTTCAGTTGTTTTTCAGTAATGTCCAACTTTTCATGACCCCCATTTGGGGTTTTCTTGGCAAAGATACTGGAATAGCTTGCCATTTTCTTCTCCAGCTCATTTTACAGATCAGGAAACTGAGGCAAACAGGTTCACACAGACTTGCTTAGGGTCACACAACTATTAAGTGTCTGAGGCCAGATTTTAATTCAGATCTTCCTGATTCCAAGCCTGGTGCTCCATCCATTGCACCCCCTAGCAGCTCCATTGAAGGAGTTAAAATGTCTCCCATGTTCATGTGGCTGCCAGCATAACAACAACCACAATGATGATGACGATGACAATGATGATATTGATGACAATACTAATAAGAAAGAGCTAGTACTTACGTAACATATTAAGGTTTGCAAAGTGTTTTACAAATGTTATGTCATTTTACCCTCACTACAACCTTGGGAGGGAAGTAGTACTATTAACACAGAATGAAGATAAAAAGGGAAGCAACCAAGAAAATGTGCTGAGATGTGTTACTTTGTCAACTGCAAGGAAAGGGAAAGCAAGGGCAAAGAGGATTTTTTACTAGAGACCCTTCTCTACAGAAATATTGTGAGTTACCTTCTATTCTGATAGAAAAAGCATTGTGTGGCCTGAAGTACCTGATTACAATAAATATAGTCATTCGTTATTATTTAAGACATATTGCTGAAATAACTAGTTTTCTACATTTGCCTGTCTCTACCAGACATCAGGCAATAATAATAGCTAGCATTTATATAACACTTTGCAGTTTTAAAAGCATTTTATATATTCTATTTCCTTTGACCCCTACTGCAACCCTGAGAGTTAGGTGATATTACCAATGAGGAAACTGAAGCTGAAAGAGGTAAATAACTTGCCCAGTGTCACACAGCTAGTTGTCTGAAGCTAGATTTGAACTCAAGTCTTCCTTACTCCAGGTGCAGTGATAGATCCACTGTTCCAACCAGCTGTACCACAGGTGATAATCAAACCAGTCAACTTCTGTCTGCCTTAATTTCCTCAATTGTAAAATGGGGATAATAGTAGCACCTACCTCACAGGGTGGTTGTGAGAATCAAATGAGATGATTTTTATAAAGTGCTTAGCACAGACTGGCAAATAATAAAATTTTAATTATTTAGTTTAATAAGCATTTATTTAGCTTAATAAAGCATTTAATAAATGCTTATTCCCTCACTTCCCTAAGTATAGGGACTTTAGTGTGGAGATGATGATGATATTACAAAATATGTTACAAAATACTTTAAGAATATATTGGGACGGCTAGGTTGCCCAGTGGATAGAGCACCAACCCTGGGTCAGGAGGACCTGAGTTCAAATCTGACCTCAGATACTTGTCATTTAACCCTTGCAAAAAAAAAAAAAAGAATATATTATTTCATTCATGTGGACATTCTCTCCTCCAATTGAAACTTCAAACCCTCTACAACTTAATAGGAAATTTAATGAGTTACTGTGAAAGGGGAAACAAAAAACAAAAACAAAAAAAACACCTCTTTACCAACCTTCTAGTGATGAGTGTCTCCAAACACAGGTTAGTTAGCCTGGTCCTTGGGGAGCAAGCACAGTTGGTCATTGGGCTTATACTTGAAGCTTCTCTAACTTGGTAGAGAAATCTCCCAGAGCTCATCCTTTGGTGACATGGCCTTCTAGGACCCAGTGTGACTGCTATAGTGAATCATTAAAGTAGTATATTAGAGGAAGAATTACAATTTATACTTTCAGTGCTTCACGGGTTTCATGCAGACCAAAATCCATCCATGACTTCTCACCCTATCTGATTTTTGTCCAGGGTCTTCCATGTAGATCTTCCACAAAAGATCCAAGCAGTGTATCGGAGACATTTCTCTGTGTCATTTTTAGTCTGAGGGTACCATTGGAGCAGTGGCACAGTGGATAGAGTGCCAGGCCTGGAGTCAGGAAGACCCAACTTCCTGAGTTCAAACCTGGCCTCAGTCACTTACTAGCTATGTGACCCTGGGCAAGTCACTTAACTCTGTTTGCCTCAGTTTCCTCATCTGTAAAATGAACTGGAGAAGGAAATAGCAAATCACTCCAATACCTTTGCCAAGAAACCCCCAAATGCGGTCACAAAGAGTCAGACAAGACTGAAAAACTACTGAACAACAAAAACCATTGGAGCACCCTGGTATCTATGCTATCACTATAGAGCACTCCCACTCCTTTTACAATTGTAATTGTTTTATTGTTCTGACCAATGAAACAATAATGGTAACACATACATGCACACACACACACACCCACAGTTCATATTCAGCCTCAGATACTTACTTGCCATATGAAACTTGGCAAGTCACTGATGTCTACCTCAGTTTCCTCATCTGTAAAAATGGGGATATAATAGCACCTACCATCCTGGGTTGTTGTGAAGATTAAATGATAATATTTATAAAGCGCTCTGCAAACTTTAACACACTATATGAACGCAAGCTTTTATTATGTAAATATATAATTGTGTGTGTGTGTGTGTGCATGTGTGCGTGTGTATGGCTCTGGACTTGTAATTTCATTGGTGTGAGAGAGCATCAAGAAAAGCTCTCTCACCCAGTGCCCTATTGTACTTTGTCTGAAAAGAATCATCATCTTCATAATAGCTAACATTTATGTAGTACCTACTATGTGACTGACAACATGCTAAGCCCTTTACAATTATTATCTCATTTGATCCTCACAAAAACTCTGGGAGGTGGGTGCTGTTATTATCCTCATTTTACAGATGAGGAAACTGAGGTAAACAGGGTTAAGTAACTTGCCCAGAGTCACACAGCTACTAAATATCTGAGGTCTGTCTGCCAGATTCCAGGCCCAGTACTCTATCCACTGTACTGCCTAGGTAGTTGCCTGGGACGCTTGTAGTCTTAGAGAGACATAACATGGCCTAATGGATGGAGAGCCAGCCTGGGAGTCACAAGGACCTGGGTGGAAGGTCCATGACTGATATAAGCTGACTGCATGTCCCTCAGCTAATCTGACAACTTCTTAGTGTCTCAGGCAACTCTCTGAGGCTCATGGTAAATGTGCCTTTATACTTGTGCTAAATGCTGTCTGATACAATTATTGCATATATTTTGCAGGGGCCAAAGAACAAATGATGGAGAATTATATAGCACTAAGCCCTCAATTGTGTTATATATATGAAAAAGTGTCTAGACAAAATCCTTGGTCTCACTTAAGTAATATATCTCATAGGAGAAAATCAATTTCAGGGAGAAATATTAATTCCCTAAGATTAATATCATTAAAGCATGTCTTGTTTATGGCGACCATACTAGGAATAGGAGTGTCTGTTTCATTTAATCTAATCAAAAGAGGTATTTCTGTTCATCATTGACCAGATCAAATAGGAACCGTAAGAGAAAGAGCTTTTAACTTTGAGTTTGTAAACTTTAAAAATATATATTTTGATAGTTGTATTTCAGTATAATTGGTTTTCTTTGTAATACTACGTGTTTTATGTTATGAATTTTAAAAACATTATTTTGAGGTAACCATAGACTTCAACAGACTACTCCCAAAAAGATTAAAAACTCCTTGCATTCGAAAGAATAAATTAAGTAGTTACTTTCAGAAAGATACTTTTTTCCAAGAGTACAAATCATTAATATTGCTATGCTGTTTAAATTTAAGGCTTTTTTTTCTTTAAATTACATTTTATATCCTGATTTTCTTTTGCTATGTAATTGTATCTTTTGTTTCTTGATAACTATGAAATGTAAACAGAAATTACTTGGGTCAGAGGGTGTTCTCATTAGCATGGTGAACTCTGTCAGTCTCAACATCTCTTCAAGCAGAAATACATTAATTAATAAATTGTCTCTCACAGTCTTTGTCTTAAAATGCAATATATAGATTTCACATGACTTATAAAATCTCTTACAGTTCAAGTCTCTGATCCTGTGATTAATCATTATTTGATTTTTACAGTAGCCTTTCTTTCTTCTAAAAGAGCTACATAATAAATATTTGTTGTATTTATGTGAACTTAAGCTAATTTTGTTTTGTCTACTTGAATATACTTAGAGTTCTAGAAGCTATATATAAACAGAATTTATGGTATCATAGTTTTATAACTGGGAAGAGCATTAGAGAATACCAAATCCACTCCCTTTTATTTTGCCTGTTAGGAAACTGAAGCTCAAATATCAGAATAATTTTATGGCTTCTTGAAATATGATATCCAGGATTTTTTTTGGTCATGGTTTTCAAGGAGTGCTGCAATGTGTAGAATATTTCTTCTCTATCTGTTTTCCAAGTAAAATTGTTTTCAATTTTATGACCTTGTCATTTCCTGTCATCTCAAGGAGCAATGGAACTCTTTTTTCTCCATGCTATTGTCCAGGGAGTCTGCAACTTGTATAAAGTTTTGCATCTTCCGTTCTAAATTATTTATTTCCCTTTCAGTTTCTTTCTTTCAAACTCTCATTTTAATTTCACCCTTGATCTTTTGTTTCATTTCTTTTAGCAACCCCTATTGTCTTTGTTTTCAAACCATTTTTTCATTCTGAAGTTCCTCTTGTCATTATTGTGGTTACCCTCTTTTTCCAAGTTCGACTTTTTGACTTGTCTTATCCTGTAATATTTTTTCATTGTGTTTGATATCTTCTTTTGTTTATTCATATTTTCTACCTCAGTTCTTGGATTGGGATTTTTTGTTCTGGTTAGTCCCCTGTGGTTCTCTTAAATAGGTTTAGTAGGTTTTATTTGGTCCCCTCTCCTCTGAAGTAAATGCTGCTGCTTTTGCTGGTGCCAATGTGGGCCACTAGTCTATAGATTAAGATCCCTGCAGTCCACATATTTACTTAGTTTTAAAATATAATATTATCTGTTTTATTGTATTTTTATTTATTTAGTTGAATCTTTCCCAATTATATTTTCATCTGGTTCAGTCCTACGGTGTCACAGGTGGTGTGTTTAACACCCCTGGTGTAACTGATAGTAGTCTCTGTTTTAATCCCAGACTTCACTTTCCTGATGGTCCACTCTGGGTTCAGACCTCTTTCTTCTTTCAGCACGAACCCCAGAGTTAGTCTATCCCAATGTGATGTAGGAAGTAATACTAATCTGCAGCCTCTTGCACAGCCCTATCCACACACATGATGGTGCCCAGGTACTCATTTGGTGCTATCTCCTTGCATAGGGATCTCTGGGGGCTTTTTCTATCACCCTTTCTGTTCTCACAATCAGGGCGGGTGCTTAATTGTTAGAGCTGGCCTTGCAATCAATCTTAGTGGCTTCTAGCCTAGTTTGTGCTCTTTCTCATAGCATGACTCCTTTCCCTGCCTCAGCTGCTTCTGTGTTTTAGTGTGCTGAGCTGACTTTCCTGTTTGAACCCATTCTCTACCAGCATTTGCTTTCTTCTTGCCCTCATTTTGGGTGGCTCTGGACTGGAAAGAGGTGTTTTTTGTTTTTTTTTCTGAGTCACTGGGAATTTCACTGGCCTTTCCGGAGCCAGTTTCACGTATTTGTTGGAATTTCTCTGGGAAAGCTGGTCTTTTCTATGACTTTTCCACATTGCCATCTTAAGCAGAACTCCCATTTGGATCATATTTTAAATGCCCCTCAGAAGGTTACTACTTAACAGAATCCTATGATAATTCCTCCTAGGTGGTGAATAAATCATTCCCTAATTTATCTGTTGTTGTTCTTTCAAGTACCTCTATAATTAAAGCTAATGTCCATAATTTCTGTTCTCGGGTTAACATTGCTCCCACCAAAAAGAGTTTTTAATTTAAAGAACACCAGACTTAGGGTCATAAGATTTCAGTTTGAGTCCTGATTTTGGTGAGAAAACTCAATAGGTCATTAACTTCTCTGACCTCAGTTTCCTTATCAGTAAAAAATAGAAATAATCTCTTCATTACCTGCCTTACAGTGTTGTTGTAAGTAATTTTGTAAACTTTAAAGGACTATAGATATATGACATATTGCCTAACAATTTCTAAGTGAAAGTACTTTGCAAACCATAAAAGGCCATATGAATATTAGCTGTTGTCATTAACAGATTGTTTTAGTGACTTTACTATGACCCCAATTTTTTTTTAAATTAAGGCTACATTCATCTGAGAAAAAGTATAACTGCTATAGCTAATATTTATATCAATAAATACTTTGAATATTTGCATTTTGGGGGGAGACAATCGTGGTTCAATGACTTACCCAGGGTCACATACCTAGTAAGTGTCTCAGGACAAATTTGAACACGGGTCCTCCTGACTCTAGGACCAGTCCTCTATCCACTGCACCACCTAGCTGCCCTGATGTTTGTATTTTTTTCTTAAGGATTCAAAATACTTTTACACAACTTCTCATTTTATCTTCCTAGAATAGCTATTAAACAGGAGATGTAATGGTATTCTCATTTTCATATTCTTTCCTACTAAATGGGAAAACTAATGGTATTCTCATTTTACAGAAGGAATTGCAACATGCTAAATGACTTTTCTAATATTACTAAGTGGTAGAATCAGGCCTTGAACCCTGGGTCTTCCTGACTTATGGCCCAGTTCTTTTTCCACTGCCTGAGCTGTTTCCTTTTATTGTACAACACCCTAAATAAATAGCATGTGACATCACCTGAAGTGATCACCCACAAGCCAGGAAGAGTTTAAAGAGGACACTTTTAGAAATTGTTCTGGACTGCTTTGGGGAGTTTCCAAAGACTTTGTGTATTTTGCATCATGCACAATGATTACTAGTTCCTCTGGCAAATGTATCAATGGCCAACATAGGGTCTCTTTTCTTTTTCCACTTTCAAACTTTGACTGTCATTCTAATGCAAAGCCACTTTCTGTGTAATTTGTCTTCTAAAAAATAGACAACCCCCTAGGTATTCCTTTCTAAGATAACCAGCCTGAAAATCAACTTGTTTTCCACACCAGTATTCTTTCAGGAATTCTTTAGCCTATAACAATGAATTATGAAGTACCATGATTCCAGAAAAATCAAAATTGCAATGACCCAAAGGCAATGGAAAGGTACACAGTTACTATTAAGCAATGAGCAGCGTCTTACTGATGTTGACTTGTAAACAAAAAGTGGTATAAATGTCATTATTAAGGACATCTGCGACTAGGAAAGGAATTCTATCAGTCACATGGCAAAAGCTGGAGACCATGGATAGGAGGCCTTGAGTGCTGCTGAACTGGTTCCCCTGAAAATTAGAAGAACACAAGAAAAAAATTCCACGTATTGGGGAGATGCTTCATTGAAAAGTTACAGAAACGCATAGTCAATAATCACCCATGTGAGAAAACATGGATGGGATGTGCTCATTATGAAGGTAGAGAGGGTCCAAATCAAATCATGAGTCCACCAAAGTAAATAAGTGTAACATTAAAAACGTTTATAAAAACTAGGGATTTTGTTTTGGAAAACATTAGCTTTGGGGGTGGTTTGTTTGTTTTGCTTTTACATGGGAATATTTGTATTTGTTTCAAAGGAATAGTGAGAATAAACATACAAACATCCACCCCCGACATTTTGGGGCATGATTCTACTCCCAGGTCTCCACACCATCTCATACTCTAGGGAGGGAAACAGAGTTAGGTTCACAGCTTAACTAATTTCCTATATAGCACAATGCCACCAAGTCCAAGTTCAGACTCCCTGTTAGGCTAAAATCTCAGACACATTAGCTTCTTGGAGCTTCCCTGATGGACTGACTGGATGCACATCCCATCTGCAATCCTCCCTCCAAGGTCTCCATGGCTTGAACTCCCAGGTCCAGTAAGGATTGCACCACCTGTACCTAGAAGCACAAAGGACAAATGAAGCAGAACAAACCAAAACATATTCCACATTCTATTTCTTGAGTTAGTTACCTGTGAAGCAGGTGAGGTTGTTATTGTTCAGTCATGTCCAACTCTTCATGTACCCATTCGGGGTTTTCTTGTCAAAGATACTGGGGTGGTTTGCCATTTCCTTCTCCAGTGCTCCTTGCACTCCATCACACTATGCAAAGTCACTTTTTCTCCCTTGTTAGCCACGTAAAGGGCATGACATAAAGAAAATTAATATTTTGTCTTCTAAGGTTATCTCATGTCTCCTTGGTCTTGTTCCCAAAAATGATACAATGATTTAGGTTGGACACAGTGAGGTGATCCTTCTCTGGTACACATCTTTCATATAAAAAGGGTAGGGAGAATAGGAGAAAAGATACTTGGAAAAGAATTAAATCAATGTCAGAGTAAGAACAAAATAAAGTATCTCAGGGGATGAATCCTTTGCCCTGAGAGAAGTGCAAGATGGAGCTCAGAGATCTGAAGTGAACCTTTTAAGACTCCTTTTAAACCAGATCATGAAAGCAAGCAACTTTTTTTCTCTCTTGAGACCAATTAAGCTCAGGATCTGACAGACTGATTCCCATGGCAGTCGTTTCAATGTAACATCTACAGGCTTCTTTCTTTTTTCCCCCTTTGTACCTAAAGTATGTAAAGAGTTTCTTTTTATCCTCTGTTCCAGTGAATAAATTTTAGTTTTCTATATGAAACTGGTACCTTGATATATCTCAGCCAGGCCAAATTCCTGTCATCTGCTATAGGAACCTATTGCTGCTTTTTCCTTATCTACCCCTGCCTCTCTTCATCTTCCTCCCCCTCCAATTTCTTGGAATATGCAAGGTTTGAGAGAGTTACAGACAAGGCTGTTCATTATCTAAGACACCCAACTCTGGGCAAGTCCATTTCAGATCAGCATGCTTTGCCCCCTTGAGAAGACTTCTTAAGCAATCTCCATCTTTCCAAGTTAGATCTGATAAGATTCCACATTCGAACAAGATCATAGTATCATATGGTTAAAATCTGGAAGTAACCTGAGAGATTTAGCACTCTCATTTTACAGACAAGGAAATGGAGATCTAGAGAGATTGAACTCCCTAAAGTTAAACAAGGTAAATAATAGATTCAAACCCAAGTCCTCTGACTCCAGATTTTGATATCAGTTTCTTCTTACCCCATTGTCCTAATCCAACCAAAGAAATGTTTATTAAGTAACTACTATGTGCAAGGCATTTGCTAGGTGCTGGGGATACAGGAGAAGCGCACAAAAATCAACCCTGTCATTAAGAAAATGTTTTTATTTGTGGGGAATATAGCATGTAAACAGAGAAGTACATACATAATAATTTGAAGAGGAGGAAGAGAACATTAATGACTGTGGGGATCAGGAAAGACTTTCCCATAAAATATGGCACATGACCTAAGCCATGAAGGAGAGTCCAAGAGGCAGAGGTGAGGAATCAGAATATTGCAGACATGAGGGGAAACTTGTGTGAGACCCAATTAGAATCCCAAATCCAGAGAATTTCAAGCAAGTTAGTTTGGTTGGAATAAAAATAATAGTAGCATTTGTGTAGCACTTCAAGGTTTCGATAGCTCTTTGCAGAAATTCTCACAAAAACCCTGAGAGGTAAGTATTATTATTATCCTCATTTTACAGTTGAGGAAATTGAGGTAGAAAGAGATTAAATGACTTTCCCAGGTTCACTCAGACAGTAAATGTCTAAGGCTGAATTTGAACTCAGGCCTTTCTTATCCACTGTGCCACGGAACATAGACAGCCTGAAGTGGCCTGATATCCAACAAGCTAGGAAAAATAAGCTGGAGCCATATTGTGAAGGGCTTTAAATGTCAAGCTATGGGATATGTATTCTTTCCTAGTGGTTTTCTGAGAGGCAGCAGGGTGTCACGGATAGAGTGAGATAGCCTCAAAACTAGGAAGGCCTGTATTCTAGTCCTTCCTTTGACATATACAGCACTATGATGTCATTCAGAGGTGTCTTAACTCAGAACCAGATTAAAATATAATTAGGAAATGTCTAACAAAATAAATAAAAATACAATACAACATAGATCATGTTAATTTGTGGTTTTCTAAGTCAATATGCAGCTTACAGTGGTCCATTTCTATTAGAGTTTGATACCACTTGTCTGGACAACTTTTCAAGACTATAAGTTAAAAGAAGGTGCATAGATACAGGAAGTTTCCTTCTCTGGGAGATCCCTATACAAATGAAAATACAGGTTCAGTCCCTGTCCCTCCTACAGGAAATAGGGAGCCACTCAAATCTCTTGAACAAAGAAGCAATTTGGTTAGACTTGTACTTTAGGAAAAGTACTTTGGTAGCTTTGTGAAGCATAGATTGATGAAAAGAGCGATGGTGACTTAATTTTTAATGTTTAATGGCTTTATGTGTGTTTTATTGTGTTAAGACAAAGCATGAATTTTTAAAGAAACACAGAAATAGCAAAAGTAGGTTAGAAGATAATGCCTTCTGTTTCAGATATATTGAGTTAGAGATAAGGATCCAAGTCAGTTAAACTTAGACCAAGACTGTTCTGGATCACGATGATGGAATACTTATGGATGATAATGCCATTACAGTGATAAGCATCCTTCCATGGTCCTAGAGTGGAGGGAAAGTGTAGGTCATGGGGATTCAAGAAGCTGATGTGTATCCTCCCCATTCTTCCTATTCCCTTCACCCTGAGATAAGTAGAAGAAATACTACACAATGCAAATGAACAAATGTATTTTCACATTATAAAGATCAAGACTTTAAATAATAATGAAGTAAAAATAACTCACTCTGAATTGCTTAATCAATTAGGGCACTGCTATCTCCAGCTACTCTTTGGACAGGTATAAAAGAGGAAAAGAATATATTTTATCAATTTAGAAGCTCTTGGGGCAGCTAGATGGCACAGTGGATAGAACTCTGGCCTTGGAGTCAGGAGGACCTGAGTACAAATCTGGCCTCAGACACTTGACATTTACTAGCTGTGTGACCTTGGGCAAGTCACTTAACACCAATTCCCTCACCAAAAAAAAAATTAAAAAAAATAGAAGCTCTTAAATGACTTAGGTTTTTTTTGTTTTTTTTTTTTTGTTTTTTTTTTTTTTTTTGCCTTAACGCAAAACTGGCTTCCATTTTGCTACTGTTGCCCAGTATTCTTTTGAAGGTTTGGAGTTCTTCTGAACAAGTTGGAATCGAAAATTTCCTTGTCCTAAACAGAATGGTCTGAGAGACAAAGTTTAAAGGAATCCTAATTAGAACACTGAATTTCTCTACAAAGGGCACCCAGTCTGTATTCAACAGGAATCTATTCAGCATAAAAAACTTTTAAGTTATCCAAGCATGGACTAGTTGAATCCTATAATTAGAAATACCGGAATTGTGATGAAAGAGGAGTGTTCTACTTAAGAGAATGTTTGAAGACCAAGAAAACATCTTTTAGATATTAGTTGAATGAATTCAATTCAACAAACTTCTATTAAATGCCTGCTTTATGCCTAGCACTTTGGAATGAGCTGAACATGATACCAAGTTTAACTAAGTTGCTGGTCTCTGCCTTTATAGTACTTATATTCTCATGGGGAGACACACATATAGATAACTAGATATGCAATAAAACATGATGAGTACATTAAAGAGTTTTAAAACAAAATTTTATGAAAAATTCTTTAGAGGAGGGGAAAAAGAAATCAAGGAAAACTTCAGATGTTATTTGAATTGGCTTTGAGAGACTGATAGAAATTCAACAGATACGGAATTGGAGAGAGGGCATTCCCATTATTAACAATAATTGGAATAAAGGACTGGAGATGGGGAAAGTATGGGGTTTATAAAGGATAGAGGTTGGTTCAGAACAGCTAGAGTATAATGTGTATAGGAAATGAGAGGTAGAATGGTATGATGGAAAGAATACTAGATTTGAGAGTCAGAAGACATGAGTTCTTACTCATGTAAGGATCCTTACTATATACTACAACTTACAACTTACTATATATGTGACTTTAGGAAAAGTCATACAGCCTCTTTGGGGCCTAAATTTCCTCTTCTGTAAAATGAAGAGATTCAACTATGTGATCCAGCATTAAATCTGTGATCCTGGATGAATCATAAAGAATATGAAATGCCTTGAATGCCAGTCCAAGGAGTTGAATTTTATTTAGAACTTTGTAAGGAGCCACTAAACATCTTTGAGCCAAAAGGTTGGCTTGACTAGTTTGGCAAATAGGAAAGATTGTTCTATCATCAATATAAAGTATACATTGGAAAGAAGAAAGAATGGGCAAGTGAAGACCTGTTAAAAAGATATTTTTATAAGAGTAAGGAGGATTGGACAATAATGATAGTATTTAGAATAAAGGAAAGGGGAATGAATTGGGAAGGTGCTAGCAGTAGAATTGACAGGCCTTATTAACTAATTGAAAATGAGAAGTGAGGGAAGAAGAGAGCTAAAGATATATCAAGGTTTCAAACTTGGGGGTCTAGGCAAAATGTCGTGCCACAGACAGAAGTAATAATGTTGTAAAGGGGAACAAAGCTAAGTCAGGGGCCAGGCTGGAAGCAGAGCTGGCTGTTTGGAAGCTGCTGCTGAACCCAGGGCTATGAAGCTTCCATGCCCATCAATAGTCATTGGTCTCTAGTTGGTGGTCAATAAGATTGAAGGATTCACCTAGGCAAGGGTTGTTCCCTTCAAGGATGGCTACAAGGGCCAAGTTAGAAGCAGGGCCAGTGCTCTGGAGGTTGCAGGGAGTAATTGTTGGGGTAGGGATGGGGGGGGGGGAACTACTTTTCCCTGGGTTCTTGGGCTTAAGGTCCTGAAATGGGAAGCTCTTTTTAGGATAGAGAAGACCTGAGATTGTTTGTAGTCAAAAGGAAACATTAGAGTAGAATTTAAAGATTTATGAAGTAAAAGGAGGAACGATAATATCTAGAGAAGGGTCCTGGAGGACTAGAAATAGTTCATTTGTCAGCAGAGGGAAAGAGGAGGTAATGCATCACAGCGCTAAAAATATTATTTTGGCTTGGTTGGTTTTTTGGAAGCAGTCAGGGTTAAGTGGCTTGCCTAGGGTCATACAGCTAGTGTCTGAGCTGGATTTGAACTCAGGTCCTCCTGACTCCAGGGCTAGCGCTCTATCCCCTGAACCACCTACCTGCCCCCACTAAAAAGTTTTCAGGGATGGAAGAGAGAAATTGAGAAAGCTCAGCTTTAATAATCTTGTTGTTCTCAATGGAACAGGATATTAAGCCATGTTCTCTAAGTATGGGGTTTGGAAGTGAAATTGGAAGATTTTAAAAGAATGAATAAGTGAGAGGGAAGGAGGCCAAGCAACTTGTCTTTGTATCCCCCAAAGCTCGGCACATATTAGGAAGTTAATAAATGCTTATTAAGTTGGGAAGCCATTAAGAAAATTCACAAGTCAATCAAAGCAGTTATATCAAAGAGGATATTCAGACAAGCTTTCCAGAAAAACCATAGCACTGTGACTTGAAAGCAAATTGAAAGTCTGCTAAAAGACCTTCCCATCAATGAACATGGACTTGACCCAATAGACATTATTATTGCTCTCCCTTTGGTGACTCTAAGTCCTAGATAACTCTGAGGTCTCACTCAGCAGGCAAGCTTTTGTGTTCTATATGTTTACAAAGTATTCCTGGTGACTGAATTGACTTTTCTCTGTCACTCAGCTCCAAGCAACACAACTAGTTTCATTGCCCCTGGAATTAGCCTTAGACTTGACACAAGAGATAATTCTGGAGCTGCTATTAAGCATCCTCTAGCTACACTCCTCTCTCTGGAAAGCAAGCCTTTGAAATGTAATTATATGCTTTGTCTCTCTGTTCCTAAAGCAGGGAGATTTGTCTGGCTTTATTTGTTTGTTGCATCTTTTATTGGGAATTTGGAATGCTCCTGGGTCCTGTATCTATTAGATATCTTCCTGAAAGTCAGGGCCCAATGATTCTTTGATAATAATAAATGCTTGTTGAGTTGGCAATGGTCTGGTATATCCCAAAGTCTCGTTCCACAAATATTTATTGTTCTCCATGCTTCTACTTCTCTCATCTTCCATTTTCCTTCTGCTACCAAAATAGAAGAACCATTACCTACCCCCACAAGACTTTGGGCCATTTTGTACATTTCCTTTCATGGGATACCATGGCTGGTGAATGCATCACCTAAAGAGCAGATTACTGGTAATTAGTCCAGTCTTCTGAAAGTAGATGCAATCTGATTACAGCCTGCAGGACTATACTCACTGCCTTTTTGGCTTTTACTTTTGCTCCTGTGCCTTAGAGAACCCGGCATCATTCTCATGCCAATCCTCTGAGACAGTTCTGTATTATATAACCTCATTGATTTGGACCTGACTAATTGGTAATTCATAGAGCATTAGACTGTAGTTTACATTTGTACTACCTATCAAAAACCAAGGAAATTGATTTTATAAACAAGATTAGAGTGGCAAGATGTAACTTAGGGGGAGAGAAGGAATAAACATTTATTAAGTGCCTATCTGCCAGGTACTGTGCTAAGAGCTTTGCAAATATATTATTTGATCCTCACAACAACTCTGTAAGTTAGGTGCTATTATTTTTTCCCATTTTAGAGTTGGGGAAACTGAGGCAGACAGAGGCAGACTCTGACTTGCCCAGGGTCAAAGAGCTAGTAAGTGTTTTAGGCAGTATTTGAACTCGGGTCTTCTTACTACTAGGTCCAGAACGCTATCCATATGTTCTACCTAGCTGCCTAGGAGAGTTAAATTAAACTACCTTCAAGCTCTCAGACCTCATTTCTCTACAAACTACGCACTAATTCCCAGTGGCTTTACATAATACTAAAAAACTTAAAGGCTATTCATTGGCCCTTTCTCTGGCAGGAATTTGTTAATTTCTGTTACCAAGATACAAAAATGCATTTATAAAAGCTATTCTATAATTCATCCTACTCTTACTCAGAATCTGCTTGAATTACCACCAACTACCACCATTACATGTTTACCACCAAACAATCAAGAGTCAACTATGGAATAATAATAGGTCAGATAGAATTTTAGGAAGATCCCATTTTTAAAGAATATATCTGCATAGGAAAGCTAGAATAGCATGGAGTCTATGAGTAAGTGTGTGGGAGAAATAGTGTATCCATATGCATGCATAGTAATGAAATATCATGGAGCCTTCAGTCATTCCCCCAGAACTATTACCCTCCAATTATTCTTGGTTACAAAGAACACTCAGTTTCTGTTTCACATGTTAAATTTCCCTCCCATACAAAAAGTAAGAGTCTAAAATACTCTATATGCCTGTTTTCTTGAACACAAGTTTTGGAGGTTATCCTGTCAAAGATAGAAACTAGAGATTAATGTATTGATCAACTGAATATCTATGGTTTAAAAAAAGACATTCTAATACGTGACCTTAACCATGTTGTCATTGTTCAGTCTTTTTCAGTCATGTCTGACTCTTCATGACCCCATTTGGGGTTTTCTTGGCAAAGATACTGGAGTGGTTTGCCATGTCCTTCTCCAGCTCATTTTACATATGAGGAAACTGAGGCAAACAGGGTAGCCAGGGTCACACAGCTAGTAAGTGTCTGAGGCCAGATTTGAACTCGGGAAGAAGAGTGTTCCTGACTCTAGGCGGGGCACTCTATCCCTTGCACCATCTAGCTGCCCCCTTAAGACCATGATTCATGTTTTTATTTTAATTTCTCTATTCTCTTATTCTGCATACTCCCTTCCCTCTTCCTAGAACTGCTAGATTTAAGTTGTTAACCGCTACTACATTTTTAATACACTTCCACCTCCACTAATTGTACTTTCCAGCAGTCACTGCACCCAGTTTCTACAGCATTATCTTGACTATCTCTCCCAATAAAAACTTCCACATCATTTAATGTAAGATGCCAGTGTATTTTTTTAAAGCATATATTGAGTGAAATTTATGAAGACTTATCATCAACGAACCAAGCCTGGTCTTAGCTCAGTTCTCAGGGACTATAATTTGAAAGTCAGTTGACTTGTTTTTTTCCCTATATAGTTGACAGGGCTATCCTCAGAATACCTGAATAAATTTGGGTGTTAATATCTTTCCATTCCATTTAAAGAAAGTTACAGACCTTTTTAACAGGAGAATGAATATTTAAATATCAGATTTATCATGCCAATATGTGATGTTCCAAAAGCCTTGAGTTTTAAGGGTCTCGTTTATTCCATACACATTAGTTGAGTACCTACTATCCCCAAGGATTTACTGAAGATACAAAGATGAATAAGATTCAGTCTCTGACCCTAAGGAATTTTCAGTTGGTATGAATATGACTGTTGTAGAAATAGTTCAAACGTAAGGGAGGAAACAAGCACTTATTAAGTGCCTACCTAGTATGTTGCCGGCACTGTGCTAAGTTATTTTATCTCATTTGATCCTCACAACAACCCTATTAGGTAGGTGTTCTTATTATGTTCATTTTACAGATGAAGAAACTGCGGCAGAGGTCGAGTGACTTGCCCATGGTCACACAGCTAGCAAGTGTCTGAGGTTGAATTTGAACTCAGGTTTTCCTGACTTCAAATGCAGTGCTCTATCCACTGGGCCACCAGCTGCCAAAGGAGGAAATTGGGGTATTTATGTATCTTCATTGTCTCCTAACTCCCCTAATACGTACCACAAAGCTTTGCATCTTGCAAGTACATTGCATTAGTCATTTCCCATGAGGTCATGTGTTCAGGTCCTCTGCATTATCTAAGGTATATTTTCTTTTTGTCCTATCTAGTTAGCCAGAGGGAAGGGTTACCCTAATTACCCTAATTTGAGTATTCTATACCAGAAAGAAGCCTCTGATAAGAGAAATCAGGAGGCTCCATGAAAGCGTCATTGGTTAGACCCTGGCCATTAATATCTCAGGAAAGTAGTTATATGTTGAACTTTACAGACCATTTCATTTTCTTTATTTTCATATTTCATTATTAATACATTTTTTTCTAATTTTAAGAAATATTAGCACCATTTTTCCCCCAACATTTTTTCTCCCTAGGGGATGTGAAAAAGTCTTCCTTTGTCTTTGTTGTTAGTTTTTTATCTTATAGAAGAGGCCAAGGTTATGCAGCCAATTCCCAAATAAGACAGTTAAGTTCTCTCTGTTTTATAACTGCAGACTGCACCCTTAGTCATTGCAGATGAGGGACCTGGTAAGACTATGAATGACTATCCATTTAATTAATTAAGTGTTTATTGAGTGCCTACCAAGTGTGTCATTCGTTTTGAGGAATACAAAAAAACTGTAATTCAAGCTTTTGCCTTTAAGAGCTCAGTTGCTTTTCCCCCTCTGCAGCGTCCCTTGCATGTGTCTCCCCTTTACACACATGGCCACCACCATGGTGCAGAGTTCATCACCTCTCACCTGATCTGCTATAATAGCTTCTTTAGGAGACAACTAGGTAACCCAGTGGATTGAGTGCTGGAAGTCAGGAAGACCTGAGTTCAAATCAGACCTCAGGCACTTCATAGTAGTGTTTTCCTGGGCAAGTCACTTAACCTCTCTGTCTACCTCAGTTTCCTAAACTGTAAAATAGAGATAACAGCACCTACCTTTGGATTGTTGTGAAGATCAAATGGAAATTTGCGAATATGAAAAGGACTTTTCAACCCTTCAAGTACTATATAAAAGCTAGCTATCATTAATGGTGTCACATAACCCCTTACAACAGAATACCACATTAGTTACATCAGGAAGGAATGATTTTCCTTTTTTTGCTTCTGAATCTTGTCCTTAAGAGACATGGAACAGGGTTCCACAAGAGTACTGTGTTTCACTCCATAACAGTCACACCCTGTTTCTTTTTTCCAGTCCAAAAATTAGTTTATAACCTTTAACATGTAATCATTGCATGGTATGATTCTGTTCGTCATGCTGCTTAAAGGTAAACAGAACAGCAATGTATTCACCAGTGGTATATGGATACACATTTATCTCTCGTGCATTGCAAGCCACGATCCTAGAATTCTCAGTGCATGTGCATTGTCAGTATATTTCCAACAGCCAACTTGCGGGGTTTGTTTAGAGCTCTGCAATACTAACAGTATTGTCACTCAACCCAATGAAGACCTGTAGCTACAAGGGGAGCGGGTGGGCAGGCGAAGCTGCCATGAGTAAGTCACATGATATGGTAAGACTTGCATCTTCCCAATTTTAATGTATATTCATGAGTATTCTGTACATCCTGATCTTGCAACAAACACAGTTTAGTAATAAATGCTTTTTAAGTAATACCAGCAAAAAAAAAGCTTCACATAATGGTTGTCCTCCACTTTTTTGCAAAAAAAATTGGCATAAAATCTGAGGATTACACAATGAAATATGGTACTTAGGTCTCTCTAACCTTCTCAATTATTTACAAGATGACAAAGGAGATGCTAAACAACAGTAAGAAGATTCATTCAACAACCAGACGTCCAACCAGCAAGCAAGCATTTAAGTGGTCATTGCTAGGGGTTATACAGTGCTTGAGTAAAGGCATAGTCCCTGAATACCCATAATGATGTCTGATTCCTCTAGCATTTCTGGAGCAATGCTGGGTACTTTGTATCTCCAGAGAGCCTCATTGAATTTTTATTTTACATGTGTACATGTTCATCTGTATGTATGTGTGTGTGTGTACACGTATATACGTGTATATACATTTTGTTTTTCTATTATGGGCATTCCTGAATAAATCCTTTCCCCCACCACAAAAACCCTCCTTTTTAAAGGAAAAAGTCATGCAGAAGAAGACAACAGCAGGGACTATTTGTAACTTGCATGCAATGTTCTACATCCTTGGTCCGTGAGCTATTTATTCAGTAGAGAGAGGTGCTTCTTCATCTCTTCTCCAGGCCAATGACTGGTCATTATAATTGCTCAGTATTCTGCTTCATCTTAATGTCCTTTTCATTTCCCTCATTGTTGTCATTGTGTTCTAATTCTGCCTACTTCATTCTGTAACCATTCATACATGTATTAGCATCTTTTTCTGAAGTCCTTACTTGTCACAGCACAATATATTTGTGTGCATGTACACACTCACATACACACTCAATTACCACCATATTCAGTCATTCCTCATTTTATAAGCACCTATTTTTTCCAGGTTTTTTTTTTGTTTTGTTGTTTTGCTACCATAGGAAGTACTGCTATGTGGCTGAACAAATTGTGGTACATGAATGTCACAGAATATCGTGCTGTAAGAAATGATGAATCTGAAGAATTCAGAGAGGGATGAGGAAACAGACACAAAATGAAATAAGATGAACCAGGAAAGCAATATACAAAAAGACTTCAGCAATGTGAATGCAATGGCAAAGAGACCAAGAGAAGAAAATGTACCTCTCTGCAGAGATGGGGAATCTAAGGGTGTGGGATATTAGAAATATCTTTTTTTAAATAACATTTTATTTTTTCCCAATTATATGTAAAAACAGTTTTTGGGATTTAAAAAAAAAATTTGAGTTCCAAATTCTCTCCCTTCTCCTTCCCTGAGACAGTAAACAATTTTATGTAGGTTATACATATGCAATCGTACAAAACATATTAGAAATATCTTTAAGAAAATTCTATTATGACTATTTTATTATATATGTACTCTTTCTTTCTCTCTTTTACCTCCTTGGGGTCTGTGCACAGTATTGAATGGAACCATCATCTCATACTAAAACAGCATCCAAAACCCTCCCACATTCCTACATCCTTCTTTTCTGGCTAACTGCATCAGGCCAACTAGCAATAGCGTAACTTTCTCACTACTTGATTAATTAAATAATTTACACCATTACTGACCACCCAAAGGGCCAGTGACACTGATGAAAAGAGCTCCTCTCCTATGTTTTTGTGTACCCTGTAACTATTTCTGGGTCCCCATTGGAATAATACTCTTTCATGATATCATATCTTAAGCATTATCTTATATGGCCTATATACCCCATGTTTTCTCCATTGGCTTGTAAACTAATTAAAAATTTCTATGATTAAGGAATTTGCCATCCCTTAGCAGTTAGGTGAAGATCAATTAAAACCAATCCATAAGAAAAAAAAAACTTTTTTTTTCTACCCTCACAACTTTTCTTTAGACCATAGCTGGTCACCACAGAAATGAAATTTTAAGGTATTTTGCCTGTAATACCTGTGAAAATTAAATTTCTGTTAAAAAGTTGACTGTGGCTAGATATATCCATTCCAGATGTAGAGTTAAGTGGTATAATAAATTTGTTTTGAAACAAAGCTATTGTATATAATGGCATTAAATATCTCATATTCATTGAAGAGAATGGGCTATAATTTTTTTTTTCCATTGCCACTTTGTAACTTAGTGGCTGTGCTTGGATAAAGTATCCACTGATAATTCCCAGCTCCAGCACTAGCTATGTGACTACAGACAAATCATTTACCTTTCTGAACCCTTGAGGTTCAGCTTCCTCCTTTTATAGAGATAATACTTGCTTTGGTTTTCTCAGTGATGTGATGTAGTCAAGAAGTACTTTATAAACCTTAAAGCACTATAAAAGTATGAATTATTATCATTAACTGTTGGCTTTACCAATTGAGAGTACAGGGAAGTTTGATTCTTTTGAGGTTTGGTAGTTTTTTACTTTCTACTTCATGTCAGTAACTGTTGAATTTGGAAAGCTCTATTCACTCTCAAAATCTGATTTTCTTTGACATTTTCCTCTTGCTAACACAGAGTAATGATCAGTTTCTGCTAAGACCCCTTTGTTTATATGGCAGAGAACAGAGGAGAAGAAACCTAAGCAATAAGATAGTCTCTTAGATAGTTTATCTTTACCTTGAAATAGGCATTAATTCTGATTTGGAACAAAAGATTCTCTTCTTGGATAAAAACCATGACTTCCAGTCCCCTGACCCCTTCATTCTCTCCCAGGTAATCTCCTCTGCAATAACCACTTTCTCTTCTCCTCATCTTGACACTTTGAGGAACCAGTTCAACTCTACACTGTCCTCTCTTGAAAGTCTACCTGCCTTAGCCTATCACTGATTACACCCAGCCTTAGACCGTTCCCACCATTTGCCACCTTCACTCCTATAAACATGCTGCTAAATGGAGATGGAGAAAATCACAGAACCATTCTGAATGCATTCACTACAAATTTGTTACACAATTTCATCTGGGCCCTCACTGCTGCTAGGCAATCTTAGTATACCTCCCTTATCAACTCACTATCCCAACTCTCCAAAGCGCCTCTTCCAAACCTTTTTATCCCTCCCCAAACCTCTCATGGTTCCCTCTACCCCTGTTCTTTCAGCTGAGAACCTTGCCTCATATTTTACAGAAAAAATTTAGGCCATTTGCTGTAATCTCCCTCTTCTTCCCTCTTCCTCATCTCCTTTCACTCAGATACTCCTACACTTTCTCACATGATGAAGTGGCCTTACTCCTTAGCAAGGTTAACTCCTCTATATGTTCAATCAGTCCCATTTTACCCTGTCTCCTCCAACAGATTGTCCCTTCTGACATTCCCATCATTCTCTTATTTTCAGTCTCTCTGCATTTACTGGTTCATTCCTTTCTGCCTACAAACATGCTGATTTCTCTTCTATCCTGTAAAAAAAATTTCACTTGATCATTCCATCCTTGCTATTATCCTCTATCACTTTTGCCCTTTGTATCTAAATTCATTCAAAAGGCCATCTACAATAGGTACCTTCACTTTCTCTCCTTCAACTATTTCATAGTCAAGTTTCTGACTTTATAATTTCACCAAAACTTCCCTCACAAAAGTTACCAGTGACCCAAAGAGATCATAAAAATGGGAAAAGGACCCACATGTACAAAAATATTTATAGCAGTTCTTTTTGTGGTGGCAAAGAATTGGAAATTGAGAGGATGCCCATCAACTGGGGAATGGCTGAACAAGCTGTGGTATATGAATGTAATGGAATATTATTGTGCTATAAGAAATAATGAGCAGGCGAACTTAAAAAAAAAAACTTGGAAAGACTTACACGAACTAATGCAGAGTGAAATGAGCAGAACCAGGAGAACATTGTACATAGTAACAGTAACATCATAGGATGACTGACTTTAATAGACTTGGCTCTTCACAGCAATGCAAGAATCTTAAGACTATTCCAAAAGACTCACAATGGAAAATGCTATCCATACCCAGGGAGTCTGAATGCAAATGAAAGCATACTATTTGCTCCCC
Source organism: Vombatus ursinus (assembly GCF_900497805.2). Classification (NCBI taxonomy): domain Eukaryota; kingdom Metazoa; phylum Chordata; class Mammalia; order Diprotodontia; family Vombatidae; genus Vombatus; species Vombatus ursinus. The sequence continues at coordinate 4,619,583 of NW_020954572.1, read as the reverse complement.
TTTTCCTTTGTTGTTTTGCTTTATTGCTTCATTCTATTGGTTCCTCCCATTATTTCTAATTGTTCTTTACATCACGACTAATGGAAAAATATGCTTAACCTGAATGTATATGTAGAGCCTACCTCAGATTGCATGCCATCTGGGGGGTGGGGGAAAGAAGTGGGAGAAGGGAGAAAATTTTAAACTCAAAATCTTATGGAAGTGAATGTTGAAAACTAAAAATAAATAAATTAACCCCCCTCCAAAATAAAAAGTCACCAGTGATCTCTTAGTTGCCAAATCCAATGACTTTTTCTTTATCCTCATTGTCCTTGACCTCTCTGCAGCCTTTGACACTATTGATCATCCTCTACTCCTTGATACTTTCTTCTCTCCCAGTTTTCAGGACATTACTTTCTCCTGGTTCTCATTCTACCTGTCTTACTGCTTCTTCTCTGTTTCCTTTGCTAGATCCTCTTCAGATCTTACCCTCTAAAAGAAGTTCTCAGGGTTCTCTTCTGGGCCCTCTTTTCTTCTCTATCTATACTATTTTACTTGATGATCTCATCAACTCTCATGGATTTAGTTACTATCTGTACACTGACGATTCTCAAATTTACCTTTCCTCCCCCAATCTCTCTGCTGATCTCCTGTCTTACATCTCCAACTGCCTTTCAGGTGTCTTGACTGGATATCCAGTAGACATCTTAAACTCAGCATGTCCAAAACAGAACTCATTATCTTTCCCCCTAAACCCTCCCTCCTTCCTACCTTCTCTGTTACTATAGAGGGCGACACCATTCTCCCAATTCCTCAGGCTTGTAATCTAGGAGTCATTCTGGACTCCTCACTATCTCTAACCCCTACATTTCCAATTTGTAACCAAAGCCTGTAGATTTCACCTTTGCAACATCTTTTGAATATGCCTATTTCTCTCCTTTGACACTGCCATCACCCTCTTCAGGTTGTCATCACCACATTTCTGTATTATTGCAATAGTCTCTTAGTTGGTCTCTCCTTTCTCCAATACATCCTCCATTTAGCCACTACAGTCATTTACCTAAAGCATAGATCCAACCATGTCACCCCTCCCCCAACCTCACTCAGAAATTTTACTGTCTCTGTTTGGCATTCAAAGCCAGTCCTACCTTTCCCATCTTCTTACACTTTACTCCCCAATATGTACATGTACCAGTGATACTGGCCTCTTAGCTACATCATAAAGGAAATACTCCATCTCTTTACCCTGGGCAATTTCTCTGGCTTTCCCCCTGCCTGGAATGTTCTTCCTCCCCTGCTCCTCCTTCCCTCTGTTAATTCTAGGATCTTCCTTCTGTTAATTAATTCTAGTGCCTTTCTTCTGTTAATTATTGCTTCCTACTTATCCTGAATATGGCTTGTTCTGTATATATTTGCATGTTGTCTCCCTGTTAGACTGTAAGCTCCTTAAGGGCAGAGACAGTCTTTTTGCCTGTTTTTGTATCCCCAACACTTAGCACAGTATCTGACACATAGTAGGTGCTTAATAAAAATGTTTGTTGATTTTTTTTTAAAGATAGACCTTTTTAACTATTAGAGCTATCTAAAAGTAAAATAGGCTTCCTCAAGGAGTTCTGATTTCCCCATCACTAGAAGTTATAGGATCACAGACTTAGAGTTTGAAGAGATTTTAAAGGCTACTGAGTCTCACTCTCTTATTTTACATATGAGGAAACTGAAGCACAGAGAGGTTAAATGACTTGCCCAAGTCACATAACTAGTATCTGAAGCAATATTTGAATTCAGATCTTTCTGACTTAAAATCTATTGCTCTGTTCATCATGCAATCTGGGTGTTCAAGTGGAGGTTAGATAACTTTTTTTTTTTTGAGATGGAATATATGTTTGAGTAGGGATTGGACTAAATGACCTCAAGGGTCTCTTTCAGTTCTAGAATTCTATGAATTCTATGCCATTGGATTTGGGGCAACTAAGAGATCACTGGTGACTTTTCATTTTGGAGGGGGGTTAATTTATTTATTTTTAGTTTTCAACATTCACTTCCATAAGATTTTGAGTTTAAAATTTTCTCCCTTCTCCCACTTCTTTCCCCCACCCCCCAGATGGCATGCAATCTGAGGTAGGCTCTACATATACATTCAGGTTAAGCATATTTTTCCATTAGTCGTGATGTAAAGAACAATTAGAAATAATGGGAGGAACCAATAGAATGAAGCAATAAAGCAAAACAACAAAGGAAAAGGGGAGCAAATAGCATGCTTCCATTTGCATTCAGACTCCCTGGGTATGGATAGCATTTTCCATTGTGAGTCTTTTGGAATAGTCTTAAGATTCTTGCATTGCTGTGAAGAGCCAAGTCTATTAAGGGTGATATGTAGTTCTTTATTTCCTCTGATTATGGTTGATCCACTCAGCCTAAAATAAGTAAAGTAGAGTGAATTTATAGGTATAACTATCTTTTTTTTGTCACTGGTTATATACATCTACTCAATGTTGTTTAACTTTGTATTACAAATTCTTGTGTTCAAATTGTCATCCCTTGGGATTCTTTTCTTCCCCTACTCCCATCCCCAAAATGGAATGCCCTCTGGCAGGCCATCCGGAATGGAGATGTCTAATGTTTCACACCTCAAGATTCAGGAGATGGGCTTCAGTATTTAGTAATTTCTGCCACTGCATGAATTTCCTTCCTGTGAATAAGAAGTAATGTTATTCTTTTCAGTCTCCTAGGAACAATTAATTAGTACTCCTGAATCTTGAAAATGTCAGGGCTCATCCTAATCTGCCTGATTTATTCCTAAAGCATAGCTTCCCAACTGGAAGGGCCTGGTCAGTTACTTGTTTCTTAAGCAAGTTTATGATGTTATATAAAAGAAACAATGTGGTGTAATAGATAAACTTTGGACTTAAACCCAGGAGACAGTGTATTTGAATCCTGGTGCCACTCGTTGGCTATGTGACCTCAATCAAGTCATTTAATTTGAGGAAGCTCAGTTTCCTCAACTGGAAAATGGTACTTACTTGCATAAGATGTGAGGAAAGCATGTTGAGAACTTTAAATTACTCTGTCAATGTAAATTGTGAGTCATTATCATCATTATTTATTGCTGTTTTTCTGCTTCAGGAAACAGCATACTTCATTCAGCAGCAGACAGTGTAACGAGTGCAGTGCAGAAGGCCAGCCAGGCCTTGAACGAGCGTGGGGAAAGGTTAGGTCGAGCAGAGGAAAAGACAGAAGACATGAAGAACAGTGCCCAGCAGTTTGCCGAAACTGCTCACAAGGTAAGATGCCGGGCAAGGAAACTTGGCTTTGGCTTCCTGGTTATTTCCAAGGAGACTCTGAGTCATGAATAAACTGTGTTATAGAAACCCTATTATGCCAAGAGCCTGTCCCTGAGTATTTGTTACATACCATGAATCGTGCAAAACAAAACTTCTTCCATCTTTTATGTAACAAATCAGACATGTATTGTTTAGATTTTATTTGCTTCAGTAAATGCTTAGTTTGGAATAAGGGGAAATAGTTCTTCCTCTATCTCTGGGCTTCTTAAACTTTTTCCACTTGTGACCCCTACTCAGCACTTCTTAAACTGTGGGTCTCAACCCCATATGGGGTCCACACAGGAACATTCTTTTAATCCTCCCTAGAGATTTGGGACTGAAGGTATGTCAAGGGATGGATAACTCGCTACAGATCTGCTCAAAAAGGACTCCCTCCCCTACCCCCCAACCCCTATATTGGCTCACACTTGAAAGAAGCCATGGGTGCTTGTCTCCTTTTTATTTACTGTCTCTTTTCCTTCCTGAGAAGCATTTTGTGGGTTCTCATCTCTGTGCTCTCCTATGCATAAAACAAGCCCTAGAAAAAAAGTGGTCTTGATATTACATCACTCAGGAAGGGGCCCCAGCTATTCCTGGTGCTTTATTGCTGGAACCTAAGCTGTAGCTTGGCTATTACAGGACTGCCTGCCAAGATCTGTTTCTACTTTTGTAAACCAGAATGTGCCAGGATACCTCCATATACTAAGAACAGTCATTTTTAAAATGGAAAGAATGAGTATTCATTTGCAACCAGCTACCTCAGATAAGGTGTTAGGGATAGAAACTAGACCTGAAATTTCATTAAGATAAAGAACTCCCAAATTGGGAAACTCTCTCTACCAATGGAGGCAAAAAAGTTAAATGACAGCGTAGGAAGAAAGGAGTCTGTATTTCAGTAGGTCAAGTAGGTGTGTTGAAGTTCTGATTGAAGAGAAAGACTGATCTGGCTAATGAATAGAACTTGATTTGTCAAGGGCTTTCAGATAAATCAGCAAACATTAATCACCTACTACATGGAAGGTGCTGGAAGAAAAGCCAAGTTTCCCTAAGACATGGAGAATATAGTCTAGAAAGGTCTGTTGTTATGTTGTTGTTCAGTCATTTCAGTTGTGTCCAACTCTTTGTGAGCCCATTTAAGGTTTTCTTGGCAAAGATACTGGCAAGGTTTGCCATTTCCTTCTCTAGCTCATTTTACAGATAAGGAAACTGAGGCAAATAGAGTTAAGTGACTTGGCCAGGGTCATACAGCTAGCAAGTATCTAAGTATACGATTTGAACCCAGGCCTTCCTAACTGCAGGCCCAGTCCTCTATACATTGTGCCACCTGACTGCCCCTGTTGCTCATAACTTTGACTAAAAATACTAGGTTTGAGATCCGGCCTTGAGATCTCACTGAGATCTGAGCACTGAGTGTAGAGTTAATGGGCTGGGATTTCAATCCTAGCTCTGCCCAAGGGGAAGATTTGAGAAATAAGAGAGAAACTGTAAACTACAAATAAAAAGGCTTTTGGGGCCATTCTCCTAAAAGTTCTGTTTAGAATCTTATGCTGGTGAAGCCTTTCTGTAGTTGCTGAAGTTTCTCTGGAGTATTCCAGCCTTCCTTTCCTGCAACATGTTTTCAAAGGCTTATGGTTTGGGAGAAGGGAGAGGAACAAGCATTTATTTAGCATCTTCTGGTACATTGTAAATGTTATGTCCTTTGATCCTCATCTGTGAGGTAGGTACTATACTACTATAATTACTCATTTTACAGTTGAGGAAACTGAGGCACAGAGAAATTAAGTTACTTGCCAGAACCATACCATTAATAAGTGTTGGAGGTCAGATTTGAACTCACATATTTCTGACTTCTAGCCTAGTTCTTTATCCACTGTCCCACCTAACTGCAATATGGCAGATTATCCATCGAATTGCATCCCAGATTGTGCTGGAGCCAGCTCTTACTGGCTATGAGCTGGTTGTTAAATTTTCAGTGATAGCTTATTTACATTTTGGAAATCAGCAAATGCTAGGGGCAGCTAAGTGGCTCAGAGAAATAGAGCATTGGGCCTAGTTTCAGGAAGACCTGAGTTCAAATCCAACTTAAGATACTTAGTAGCTGTGTGACCCTAGGCAAATCACTTTAACCCCCTCTACCTCAGTTTCTCCATCTGTAAAATGGGGATAATACTATCACCTACCTCCCAAGGTTGTTGTAAATCTTAAATGAGCTCACTGTAAAGCATTTAACACAGTGCCTGACACATAGTAAGCATTATATAAATGTTAGCTATTATTCTTATTAAATCAGGGCTTGAGTATTGTTTTGTTGATTGTTTAGACTTAAGAAATTGAAAGGGAAAAAGAAAGGGAAAATGCAAATAATGAAGATTAAAATTAAAAGTGTGTCTCGCATACATTTTCCTCCAAAGAACCATTTGTCAGACATTCACTGGCATATTGCTGGCTGAATCCTTCTGTCCTTATTGCATATTTGGAGGGGAGAGTTGAACAGCAGCCAATCATACTGAAGACATGAGACCTATATTAGTAAGCAGCTTGATAACAGAGATTCTTTGATTCCATTTTATTTGTATCACCAGTGCCCGGCACCAGTTCCTGGTGCTTAATAACTGCTCATTGATTGATTAGTTCAAAGGTACAACCTCATAGGAGAAGATTAGAGCTAAGAGGGCCATTGGACTTGATCTGGTCCAACATCTTGTTTTCTAGATATGAGAACCAACAGCCAGAGAAGTGAAGGTACTTGTCCAAGGTCATACAAGTGGTCAATGGTAAAACTAGAATTTGCACCCATTCACTTGACTGCATCTATCATCCTTTTTCCTGTACCACAATGCTGAAGAGTTGAGACAGTCTAGTCTCCCCAAGCTCTTTTTGCCGTTACTTTCCCTAGGTCTTGGTTGGTGTAGAAACACATCATGAAATTCAAAAATCTAATTTCATAGCTTAGTTTTGCATAATCTCAACTGAAGTGATTTCAAAGGGAAGGAAAACAGGAATGGGAGAAAGTTTAAAGTGTTGGGGGAAGGAAGGAGATTTAGAGGGAGAGAGCTGACTTTCCTTTCTGTGTAGGCTTATTATAAAGGCAGTGACCTACTAGTTTTCTCTTTGTATCAGGAACAAAACAACAGGTTAAGAACTGATAAGACTTGAGTAAGAGACCTTAATAAAACAGACCAAAATATATAGAGACTAAAACTAGCAAGAACTTGATTGTACGCTCCCCAGACTATCTTAATGGAGCCTTTTCTATGCAACCTGCCTATGATTATCTGTGAATCTCTGACTATATAGCCAAGTGCCATAGTATTTTCAACTTGCAAGAGATCTTAGAGATTATTTCAACCCCCACATTTTGCAGATCAGAAAACTGAGATTAAGAGAAGGAATGGTTTGTTGGGATTCTTTTTATGATTCTTAATTAATTAACTAATTAATTCCTGCTATATTTTACCTACTCTGTTACTGCTGATGAGCCTAGTGTGAGATTTTAACAGGCTTTAGGAAAAACTGCTGATAGTTAGAAACTCAATCGGGGGGAATGAATAGGGTATAGTGGTGGAGGTTTTGTCGATTTAAACCTGCCTGCCAAACTCAAAAGACAGGTGACAGACTGAGGTCAGTACTCCCTAAAAACAGAACAGTGCACAGAACATAGTGGAATACCTGTCAGAAGAGAAATTAACATGACTCCAAAGGACCATGAGATCTCTGGTTTGAATTAATGGAGTCATTGGTATTAGTCAAAATTAGTTGCTTTATATTTTCGGCGGGGGGGCTGTTTTGTTCTTTGCAAAATGTAGGGAAGAGGGCATGTGTGTGTGTGTGTGTGTATGTACGTATGTATGTAAAAGCAAGCAGACAAGAGATAGGGAACATTCCAAAGTCAAGATTTTAACTTTTTAAAATTAGTATGTTTGCTTATGAATCATCCCAGCATTGGAAATGTTCTCTAATAAGCTGACTTACCTCCAAGGAGATGGAATGCCTGTCTTCCCAGGGAATGAGACTCCTTAACTCTGAGGTAGAACAGCCAGCGTGGGCTGGCTGGGATGATGTCCTTTCACTAGCCCTGTGACAACAGTTCCCCTGGGACTAGTTCCAGGTGAGGGTTTGGAGGAGATGCCACCCCTGCCTTCCTCCCCCACTCCAGTCTTGCCTGGGTTGACTCATAGTGGGTGGGTTGTATTTACAAATGCCCCCAAACCGCACACTCTAAGCGGAGGACAGAAATTTCATCTGATAGGTACCTAATACTTGAGTTTAATTGGAGCACTGTTCTCTCTCATCCCATCCTCGCCCCCCCCACCACCTCCCCAAACTCTTGTAGGACAGTGATGTTATACAAGTATATTTCAAGGAATATGCTTTAATACCTACAGGGAATTTCTCAGACACCCAGAGCCTTGCAGGCATGTTAATGGATGGATTCTCATACATGATATCCTTATGGTTGTCTCTTGTAGAAGGGGTGGGGAATTAAGTTATCTCTTCCCCCTACCTTTCAGCCCCTCCCCACACCCAGTTTCATAGTCTGATTTGAGGAAACACAGTTCTTTCCTGAACTAAGGGTTTGGCATAACTCCAAGCAGTAGAACCACTCAGGCAGGGATGCTCACTTTTCCTTTGCCCTGAAAATCACCAAGTTGCAAAGTATGCAATGCCTCTGGGAGCCTCTCTTAGTAAGAGTAGTGAGTCAGCAGTTGTGGTGTTAATAGTATTTTAAGAATCCTCCTTGGAGGAGAAAGGATGGTTGGGATCTACTCTATCCAATGTGCCAAGGCATTGCTGGGCAAGGAGGGCAGAGGGTATTTAGTGGAAACATCCTAAACACCTGAGTGCATGTCCACCTTTGCCTGTGGGTAGTTTTAAGGTAGTTCCTAGAACAGTTTAGGTAGTTCCTGGGCAAGTTGCCTCAGCCTCTGTGCTTCAATTTCCTCCTGTCAGATGAGAATTGCATCTTATAATACTTGCATTGCCAACATCATAGGGATGGTTATGAGGAAAGAGCTTTGCAAACTACAAAGCACTAGGTAAATATAAACTGCTGTTAGGGCTGTATGGCTAAGCAAAAAAGGAATCATGGTCCCCATTTCTACCTCTTCTATGGGATATTGTGCCAAAGGCAGCTGCTCTCAAAGACTTATGCTAGTCTGGACCCTGCCTTACATTGTCCCAATAATCCATAGAATGTTAGACATGGAACCCCAAGAATTGCTTCATCTAGCCTCATTCATTTTAGGTACAAGAAAACTGAAGCCCAGGGGGCTTAATGACTTGAACAGGGTCACACAGCTAAAGAGGGACAGAACCACAGCTGAGATATAAGTTCTCCTAATTCCCGGTGCAATGTTCTTTTCCCTATGCAATGTTGTTCTCCATATTCTATTTCTCCCCAGTTTGTTAGTGAGAAGGGCCTAGCAAGAGCTAATTTTCTAAACTTAACATTAAAGAAATCCCAGTTCAGATGTAACATTGACACAATTTGGCTTCCTACAAAAATTCCTGTGGAAATTGGCTTTCTGCTGTGGTTTTAATCATCCAGTTAGCCAAACCCCTGCCTGGCTTGGTGTTTCCCTTAACTTGAAGCTGTGGTTCCTGCTTAGTTTCACACCAGATGCATAAAATTATCACCCGCAGCTAACTGAATTCTTATCCTTAGAATAGAAGGTTTCTAATGATGAGAAGTAAACAGGAAGGATGAGTTATCTCTTCACCATAGAGAAATTCCAGTGTGGAAATTCCCACTAATTCAGATGTCATTAATCAAAAACTTAGCAAATAAACCCTGTAGTTGCTTGAAGCACAGAGAAAGTAAGTAATTTGCTGGGGTCCACATAGCCAGTGAACACCAGAGGCAAGATTTGAACCCAGGTGTTTCAGACTCTAAGCCTAGCATTCTGTCAACTATGCTCCATTGTTCATAATAATAATAATAATAATAGTAACTGACATTTATAGAGAACTTAAAAGTTTTAAAGCACTTTATATACCTTATCTTATGTTGTCCTTACAACAGGCCTAAAAGTAAGTATGAGGTATATTCATCATCTCTATTTTTGGATGAAGAAACCAAAGTTCAGAGAGGTTGTGACTCATCCATGATCACACAACTAATAAGTGTCTGAGGCCAGATTCAATACCAGGTCTTTCTCAACTCCAAGTCCAACAGTCTTTTCTACTCCATCAATCAGCCCTCTGATAGCAATTTCAGGTCACATGAGGAATTCTAAGTCAACTTCTTCTGCTTTCTTGTTCATAGCATTGCATTGACTCATTGGGGAGGGGCATGGCTCTGAGACACAGTTGGATTGAATCTGTATCCTGTGCCCAAATCCAGTTTCCCTAAATGAATAGCCTTGAGGACCAGCTACGTTCGGGAAACTATTGACTAACGGTGGCATTTGGTACTCCCATTTGTAGAGATCTGGTGTTTCAATAGACTGCATTTCTTAAATACCACTGGAAGCAGAAATCAAGATCTGGCTGCCAGCTATTATTCAGCCTTTGTCAATAGCATGGTTTGACTATCAAATGTATTGCACTAGCTTGCATGATCTTATTAAACTGAGAATTAATGGATTAATCAGTGAAAGGTATATAGACTCCTCTTCCTTTCCCCTTTCTTTGTTCATCCTTAGTATTTTATAACAAACCAGTGAAGGTTCAAATTTAAGGCTCTTCAGTTTAACAATCGTTTTTGGTTTTTTTGGGTTTTTTTTTGGTGAGGCAATGGGGTTAAGTAACTTGCCCAAGGTCACACAGTTGGTACGTGTCAAGTGTTTGGTCTGAGGCCGGATTTGAACTCAGGTCCTCCTGACTTCAGGGCCGGTGCTCTATTCACTGCGCCACCTAGCTGCCCCACAACAATCATTTTTTGAGAACCTACAATGTGCTGGACACTGTGCTACCTATTAGGGTTACAAAGACAAAAATGAAACAATCCCTACCCTCAAGGACCTTATATTTTGCTAAAAGAAAACATGTACCCAGATAAGTAAATACAAAATAAATACCAGAAATTTTATCCTGGTGGAGGACTGGGGGTGGAGTGGAGTGGGAAAGCCACCACCAATTAGAAGAATCAAGAATCTTACAGGAGGTGATACCAGAACCAAGCCTTGAATGGAATTAGATATCTCAAAAGCCCAAGGTGAGGAGAGAGAACATTCCAAGAAGGGAATTAGGTTATGGATGGTCAATTATAGACAATATCCAATAGACTGGTTTTGCTAGAGCATAACATGCATTAGGGGGAGTCCCACGTGAAATCAATTTGGAAAGAGTATGGAGCCAGATGGTGAAGAGATTCTCAATTTCCAACACTAGCCTGACAGGACACTTGAGTTCTAATACCGTCTCTCTCATGAATACATCATATTACCTTGAACAAATCATTTAATCTATGCATTAGTTTTGTCTTTGTCTTCCACGTGTGAATTCTATCCCCTTACCCTAACTTCCTTCCCAGGAGTTCCTTAGAAGGCATGATAAGAGATGAGAAAGCCCACTTGGACTTTGTGGATGAAAGGTGCCATTGAAGCACTAGGAAGTATTGTAAGCAGTAAAAATACTAAGTATTAACTTATCCAGAAAGATTGAGTTCAGGAAAATTTCCTGAGAAAGATGTCATTGTAGACAGAGATGTCAAGCATATTACTACCCCTCTCTTTTCCCATTGAAATGACTGAGATTTTCATTCCCCTTTCTTCTCTTTCTCTTTCCCTCTCTCTCCCTACAGCTTGCCATGAAGCATAAGTGCTGAAGTACTTACTGCCTATCCTGATGACCCTCCCAAGAGAAATGGAAAAGATTGGTTCAGCAGTTTTTACAAGAATTCCAAAATTCCACCTGCTTCTTGTTGCCAATTCATTGGAAATTGGTTTGTGTTTTTTTCAGACATTAGTATTGGAGAGGAGGGGAAAGATGTTGTGTTTTTACATTTCTGTAGTGACCTTAAGAAATGCTGCACTATCTTCAATTTGGGGAGGGAGGAATTTTTTTGGGTATTTTTTCCCCAAAATGTCTTAGATGTTTTGTTTTTTAAGTAAGAAAAATGGACCAAATAACTTGAACAGGGTGAAAACTGGCAAAATCTGGATTTTTTCCTGATATGAAACAGGAAGACATTTTAATTTGGCTACATCAAATGTTATTGTTTCTGTATGAAAATAAAATTCAAAGAGTGATTAATTTTTTTCCCCTCATTTTTGTAGCTAGTGTTAGCGGAATCAGAAAGTTAGAATTCTGTATCCTGGGACATTAAAAGTCTCTATTATGGAAAACAACTGGATTTATCAAGGGAAACAGCCGTCTTAGATTTTGCTCTTTGCCTAGCTACCTTTTGCATGAGCCATCACCAGCATTCCAAAAAGCAAAACAGAGTTGCCGATAAGATTCTGCTTTCTGTGTTGCAGGTTCAGTGTTTCTGCTACTTATTTCCAGAATGATCCTTTTTTTTAAATTTACTGTGAAAAATATAAATGTGAAGTTAAAGTCTTAAGAAAAAATTTCATTTATAATTGAGTAGTTTCCCTGTGTACAGGGAAAGTAGTTATGATGACACATGATTCCTTTACCCTCTAGTAGCTGGTGGGGAAGAATGGGTTGAGTAGGGAGGAGAATTTGCCCTGTGGGAACTCCCTTACCAACCCGTCTGTGACTTAGCAGATAAGAAATAAGAAACTGCCTGAAGCAAAGGGATTAAATGACTTGCCTCAATAAAGGTCAGTAGGAAGAGATTTGAAGCTAAATTTCTTCTTTGCTCCCAAGTGCGGCCCTTCATCCATGGCCCCATTACAATCTAGTGGGAGGGGTTAGAACAAACATGAATTAGCACATAAGAGTGATACAGCCAAAGTACCATTTCTGATGTGAGAGAGAGCACTTCTGTTCGAGGGGATGAGAAATGGAAGGCACCAATTTGCCATCTCTTCACCTTCTGAAGAAAACCTTAATATGGTAATTTCTGAAGCATGTGTTATTTACAAGGGTTTTTAGCAGCCTTCTAGGTGAAAGCTTTTAGGTTACAGCAACATTGTTCCTCAAAAGTCAGCTCTCAAACATTTAGTGATGGGCATTTATTATGGTATGGGCCTGATGGTGTCTGTCCCATGCCTAAGGGGCAGCATTTTCCTATTTAGACAGGAACTTGGGCTACATGTGCCACAGAGGACTAAGTCTCCAAGTACTGCAAGAAGTCTTCAAACAAAGGTCAGAGATCACATGTTGGTAATAGTGTAGAGGGAAAAGCTTGATAAAGTATGGTTTTGACTTGATGGTTTCTGAGGTACCTTCGAGTTCTTACATGCTATGATTCTGAGTTGCAATAATTTGAGAGTTAGTGACCATTTGAGAGTTAGTGACCAATAATTTGAGAGTTAGTGCTTTTTTTTTTGTCATTGTCCCTTATATTTTTTTTTGTTTTGCCCTGGACTTGTTGGTTTCATTAATATAAAGAGCTTCCAGCACAAAAACCTCCTCAGGTGATTCAAAGTGCCACCTGTTCCAGTCTTAGACAATTGCCTGGGACATAAGAGGTTAAATGACTAGTCCAGGGTCATGTAGCCAATATGTGTCGCAGGCAGAACTTGAACCCTAGTCTTCCTGGTTTCAAAACTTGGCGTTCTGTCTATCATGCCAGGCTGCCTCTCAAATGTGGTAGTTATTCTAAGAAAGGACCTGAATTTTATCAAGAATCAACTGGTCCTGGGGCAGCTAAGTGGTGCAGTGGATAGAGCATCAGCTCTAGAGTGAGGAGGACCTGAGTTCAAATCCTACCTCAGATGCTTACTAACTGTGTGACCCTGGGCAAGTTACTTAACCCATTTGCCTCAAAAAAGAAATGCTCCAGATAAAAATCTGTACAAATAAGAAGGAAAAAAAAAGTCACATTTATATCCTTTTCTGTCTTTCCATGAAACTGTCTATTTCAGAGAGATTATCATAGTGTCCTAGGGCATTCTTAGTGCCATATCCATATTGATTTTATTTTTACTTTTTTTGCTATTTATTCATGTAGTTTAAATCATAGGGATTTTGACAAACCACTTCTTATAACCATTGCGACCTTCCCTAAGATGGTATCAGGCCATGTAGGCATGATGCCTTTCCATTACAATGGATTTTATTCACACTCCTCCTTAAAGCTTAGACTTTGGAAGTAGTAAAGATGTTTTTTTTCCACCAAAAGTTAAAATGCTAAGTACAGGAATGATGACTGCTCTTCTCCATGAGAATATGCTGCCCAGCATATCCCATGCTTGGTTGCCTTCCTAGGCCTCTCATTGCAATGCATTGATTTCTAAAATGCTTGATTCCTCTAAATCCCATTCCTGCCTCCTTCCCATTGAGCCCAGGGTTAGTATAGTCCAAGGGTGTTTGGTGTAGAATCCAAGTAACCTTTCATGTTGCAGAATAAAAAAACACTGCATTATTAATGTCCATTTAAGCAGCTGACATGTCCTGATAAAGCAGTTCCAGGGACACTATAAATTGTAGTTGTTGGAAAAGAAATCTCTTTGGCAATGCTGGCATGTCAGAAAGGAGGTAGAATGTATTTGAGATGAATTTTTGAGTCCTCTTAGGGAGACAACCCAGTTAAAGACATCTCCCCATAAAAGATAGTTAGTAAGCTATTTTTAACAACATTTTGTATTATTTTCCTTTGGGGACCTGGGAACTTAAAGAACTGAGTAACGTGACATCTAGCAAGCAAAGCTGGAGGCCTTTAAAGTTGCCAGACATAGATGCCATATGTTATAGCAGATAGTTTTGCAAAACCTCATTGTATAGGCTATTAGCAGAATTAATAGGAGTCTTGAAAAATATTTGGCCCCTAGTATTTTATCTTTGACGGTTCAGCTTTGTCAGAAAAGGACACAATAGATCTTTCTGCTTATTAGGTTTTTTTTAATTGTATACTTTCTAGGAAAACAAAACCAATGAGGACAGAAAGAAAGAAAGGGAGGGAGAGAGAGAGACAGACAGACAGACAGACACGAGAGACTCTACCTGTGACAACCTTCCCAATCATTCATTCTGCAAGATTTATTAAGTGCTTACTATGTGTCAGGCACTGTCCTACGTGCTGGAGATAAACAAAATGGCTTTTAGGGTCATTAAATATGGGCCTGGGGAGAGGAGGAATATGCAATTATATACAATATATGTGTGTCCATGTATATATAATTGCAAATTGAATTCTGGCCATCTAATAGCCACTTAGCTAGCACATAAAATTGAAGATAAGAAAAAGTCAAATAGAAAGACACAGATAACTAAACTTTAGGGGAATCTGTTGCTAATAGTTAGACAACAGTACATGTTATTTGGTGAAGCCACCTTAGAAAGACTCAAGATGATGTAGTTATATAACACATTGTGAGATTCTTTCCAGGTAGCATAAAGAGTAATTAGTCTTCTTAAATGAAAGTCTGAAATGCCTTCCCTCCATTCCCCTTAATGCCTGTTAATAGTTTTGAATGGGGACTCCCTATTGAAAGTGGTCTTGTTTAAAAGAAAGCCCAGCCCAACCCTTTTCTAGCTTCTAACACCAATTTGCTTAATGACTTAATGTACCCATGTCTTACGTGTCGCCACTCCTATTAGGATAGCTATACCTTCTCTACTTCCCAGGGCTGTTATGGAGAATCACATGAGAATGTGTGAAATACTTTGAGCTCTTCTAGAGAAGGTGTTTCAGTACAAAGCATTCATGTATTACTCATAACCTAAGACCAAGAGCTTAAAAAGACTTGAATAGTTTGGGACCAATTCAATTCACTGAGAAGATTTTTAACTTGTGTTTGTTTCGTTCCTGCTGCTCTATACGTTTATGGATGTCGTATTTCTGATGAAACTCTTCAACTGTACCAACAACCAAACCATCCTAAAGAGAAACTTCTAGTAGGATAGCTTCTTCCTGGAACTTAGCTGTAGCCTCTTTCACTAGTATTATTAGATATTTGTGTACAGAAAGTATACAGTTATTCAGGTTAATGTTTCATATTAAAGAATGTATTTGTAAAATGTAACAAGATCAGTAGTTAACTTTTTTTAAGCTCTGCAAAGAATAAAAAAGATTATGTTAGAATGTAAAGCTACAGGGAAATCTGTCTTAACACTACTTTTGTGGCTTGTGAAGGTCACGCATTCATGTGAAATTATTAGCAGAGTGTCCTAAACAAGTAATCTTAAAGTTAAGTTTTGCTCTAATTTGCCAAATTGTAACATTGTCAATATCTGTTGTACAGTAACTAATTCCTCAAGAAATTCTCCAAGACATCAAACATAATTTTGTTTTCTTTAGCGACAAGCTCAACTTGATCTGTGGATTCGTCATTGCAAACACCAATTTTGTCATTAAATATTTTAATTCTGTGATGCAAGCTTGTTTCTCTGAGTTATTTGGGTCATGGTCTTTGGTTCATGATGAAACAACCAGCAGTCATAATTACAACTTGGGCAGTAGACCATAGAATACACAGGTTTCCTCAATCAGTTGTGATGAGAAACTTGAAATTATAGGAGAGAAAAGATCCCTACCTGCCATCCTTTAAAAAAAAAAAAAGAAAGAAAGAAACATACTAGTATTTAGTCCCACAAGGCTTATGAATGCCTGATTTTCTCTTAAATGAGATATTTGAGCTGATTCATTGCTCCTGGTCCTACCTTTGCAGGTTGTAATTACACAACCTCTCAAACTTGAAACATCCATGTTAGTGTATGCTGTCATTCGCCAGGTTATGATGCACCATGTTCTATCTGAAAGAAATCACCATCATATTAACTTTATTGGTTTTTAGCAAATGATAGCATGATAGCCAATTGCATCAAGGGTGATAAAATGTATGCAAGAATGCTTGGAAAAACTGTCAAATGCCTTCTGATAGTATGAATCTCTTTCCTATGCTGGATTTCATCCCTTCTCCAAGGAAATCGCTAGCATGACTGACCAGCCACCTACATGTGCAGGAATTCAGTAAAAGAACAAATACTGAAAGCTTTCCTGTGCATGCTGTGTAGAGGTAAAAGTCTATTTTCTCAGACTTTCAGCAAAGAAAGGATGAAAAGACAAGTTGCTAATGAATTGCAAACACATAAGATGAAGATAAGTTTCCCATTTATTGAGCTGTTCTAGTTAGCTAAATCAGAAAACTAGAGCCTAAATCCAATGCAGAATTTTTATCAAATGAGATGATATATAAAGTATTTTTCAAATCTTAATATGCTATATAAATGGTAGGTGTGTTTTTTTTATTTCACTTTCTCATTAGCAATATATAACATAACCAACATAAGACTACACATGTACAGCATCTTATTTGTAGGATTTTTTTAAGCTTCCAGTTTAGCTTCTCTGTGAGGTCAGGGGACATGTATTCGAGTTAGTGATCCTTTTAGGTGGTGCTCACCCGACCAAAACAGAATTATATAATGCAACCAAAAATAAAAAGTCCAGAGTAGAATGCAAAATTTCCCCCTTATTGGTGAATCATCCATTCTCTGCTCTTTATTCCCTTCATTAGCACACATGATTGAGAGTTAAATATGCTTTAGATGTCAGATTGAATAAGCAGTGAAGTTGATAAACTAGGTTCATAAGGCCTTTGAATTCTAATCAGCCATGGGGTTACTGTATGACCTCCTGCAAGCCCATGGACTTTTCCATGCTCTGATTTCCTCTATTTACATAGAAAATTACATCGTCCCAGTTAACTTAGTAATATGATTTCAATGAAACTGTGAGCACATCAGTTCATTGAAATCTGGGAGATCTAGATATATGAGAACGGAAAGGTACCAGACCATAAGATAATTCTCCTTTTTTTTTCCTTTGTAGTTTTGAATACACTGACAGATTTTAATAAGAGTACTATAAAAGAAGTAGTAAAAAAAAAAAGTTATTCCAGAGACTGGCAATTTGTACCACCATTTTAGAAGTGACATGATATAAAATAGTCAATGAACATTTATTAAGCTCCAATTTTTACCAGGCACTGTGCTAAGAAGTGAAGATCCAAAAAAGAATCAAAAGACAGTCCCTGCCCTCAAGAAGCTCACAATCTAATGGGAGATACAACAAGCAAACAAATATGTGTAGACAAGTTATATTCAGGTTAAATAGGACATAATTAAGAGAGGGAAGGTGTTAGAATTAAGAGGGGTTGGGAAAGGCTCCCTATAGAAGATGGGATTTTAGTTGATGTTTAAAGGAAGCTGAGAAATTAGTAAATGTAGATGAAGATAAATAAGATTCCAGTAATGAAGGACAGCCAGAGATAATTTCTGGATCCAAGAGATGGAGTATCTTCTCCATGTAACAGCAAAGGAGACCAGTGTCACTGGATTGAAGAGTATATGGTGAGGGGAAAAATATAAGAGAACTGGAAAGAGAGGAGGGTACATGACCTTGTTTTGAGTGGTGCTAGTGCCTTTGTAGCCAAGTAAGGCTTTGGTATCGCTATCATGTGTCAAGCCCCTTTTCCTGTCTCCTATTTCCCCTCCCAAGGCACCTCTTCTATGTCTTTTTCTTGTTCCCTCAGCTACCAGGTGTTAGCTAATAATATTCTAGTTGATAATTACTGGGGGGAAAATGAATCTTCTGGCATTATTTGCATTTTAAAAGGATACTCTGCCAGATCCTCTTCCCCTTGCCTTCTCTCCAGCCATCCTTTCTGCCAAATTCTCAGGAGAGACCCTCTATGGGTCCCTAACTTGCATTTGCCTGCAGGTTCAGTGAGGCCGAGTTATACTACAGGACTTTCTACAGGCTGAGAGTAGAGCCATATATCACAGGATTTAGAACTGGAAGGGACTTTAGACTCCAACCCCATCCTTTATACAGATAAGGAAAATGATGCCCAGAGAAGTGATGTTAAATCCTAAAGTCTTATGGAACCTTAGATATTACATTCCAATTTGTAGCTGAAAAGGAACACCCACCATGGCATCACTAATAAATGGGCATCCAGTAGTGCTGAAGAATTCATTGAATGAATGAAAGCATTAACTGCTTACTCAGTGCAATGCACTGTACTGAACTCTGCAGATACAAGAAGAAAATCAAGCTCTTTTTTCCTCCCTGCTCTCATTTTAACTCAAGGAAGCCCATTCTGTTTAGATTGAGTCAATATCAGTTTATCTGCAGCTTTATAGCTCATGTTGACTTAGTGCTCTAAGGTTTACAAAGGTGCTTTCTTCGCAAATATTATTCCCATTTTACAGGTGAGGAAACTAAGGCTAAGGAAGATTGTATAACTTGCCCATGAATGCACAAACAGCATGCTGAATAGTAGAATCTGGATTCTGTTGTCCTGGATCACGCAATGAATTAGAAACAAAACTGGGACTAGAATCCTGATCTCCTGACTCCCTCAGTTAAGTTGCCCTGTCCACCATACTGTCTGCCATGACTTCAAATCCTTTGTTCCCTGCCTTAGCCAGTGTCAGTACAGTATTTGTAGCTCCTCTGGTTCCTCCCCACATTCTCCTTCTAGGGTCAATAGGAGGATATGTTATCTTTCACAAAGGCAAAGAACAAGTAATACTCTGGTGCCTTGGACGAAAGGGCAGATGGCTTTTCCAGATGTTCATAAGATTTAAACCAGCAAATTAAAGCTGTCATGGAAATTAAATATAATGTCCATTTAAGTTCCATTATAATGACAGTATAAACCTTCTGCCTTGACCCCCATTATGTTTTCTCTCTTAGGTGTCATCATGAGCCACAGAATTTCCTGAGTAGCATTTTTACTCTGTTCCCCCTCCTTCTCCTTAGCTAATGTGACACCAGCATTTTCTTGTTGCTCCTGAGTCTGAGTCTAAGAACTCACAAGCCTGAAAGAAAAACTGGGAGTCAATCCCAAACTCTGGGAGTGTACTGAAGACTTCCTCACTGGTTTCCTTGACTCATATGGTAACAAAATAGCTGATTTCAGTGATTACCAATTCAATCCCATCAGGGAAGAATCCTTTTTAAGTAAGCAGAACCAGAAAACCTTTTACAGTCCCATCTAAAGAAGAATAACTTTGAAAGACTTGTCTGATTAATGCAATATCCAACATTTCCAGAAGATAGGTGATGAAGCATTCAACCACCTTCTCAACAGAGAGATGATGGACTCAAAATACAGAAGAAGACATACATTTTTGTCCATAGCCAATGCGGGAATCTGTTTTTGCTTAATTATACATATTTGTTACAAATATTTTGTTTTTATTTTGAGTTTTTTTTTTTTAATCAGTGGGACAGTGGAAGGGCATAGGGGCATAGAGAAAGGTAGCAAAAAAAAGAAATGGGTCATTGAGGCATTTTTTTGACATTTAAAAAAGAAAACAGAAGGAAGTTGAGAAAAAAATCACAAATAGAACAGTTTTGAAAGCTATAGGCTGAATTTATTAAATATTTTTAAAGAAACTGTATAGAAGAAAGATCTGCAGTTTCATGCACAATCCTCTTTTTCAGGAGTATATAAATAAATAAAAATGCCCATTTAATTTAGTGTTTGCTAAATTCAGAATTTTTTTTTAAATAGCCCCTTTAAGATGAAGATTTGTTATGGCATATGCCTTTTCCCTTTCTTTGTGTAAAACTTCACTAAGAACCTATTTAAATCAGAACTAAATCCCATCAAACATCCTAGGTAAACTACTTGGCACATCCCATTAACTACCAACACATTAGATGAAGAATTGTTTACATCTTCAATGTTCCTTGCCAGTCTAAATTCTGGGGAGTCAATCACCAGTGTCATTCATTGCCTCCATTCCATAATATTATATCATAATGGCTTTGTCATTCTAAGATGGATTTTCAGATGGCACAGGATGAGGGAAAAGATGAGCCCATAAATTCTCTAAGACTTGGCATATCTGATACACGATTTAGGTTGTTCACAATTAACAAAGTAATTCTGATTCTGTCCTCTACTTGTATCCACTACATGATTTATTTAATTGTAACAAAGTAGAATTTCACATTCCCTCCTGACAGCATTGAAACCTGTGATTTCCTAAGTCATTTTTCCTTGAAACTGAGCTCTCTTGTTCCAGTGAAAGTACTGGACTACCCAGGACCTTTTTATTTGTCATTACATTACTAGGATATGATTTCACTGGTGGGTACTCCTCCCACCAACCTAGTTCACAATTCCTATATACGTTCCTCTGTAGTCCTTTATCATTCTATCTCCCTCTAATCTTTACTACCCTAAAACTATTCATCCTCATCATGGCCTTCAGTCCCTCCATACATCATTACTCATTACTCCATACCTCATACTCATTACATTCTTCCTTGCACTTGCTACGATCTCCCCCCTCTCCACTCCTGGACCATTCAATTCCACACTATCTTCCACTCTCAAATCCCTTCTTTGTCCTATCACTGCTCACATCTTGCCAAACTCCAACTCTGATTATTCCCACCACCTTCACTCCTACTAATCTGATGCTGAACTGTGCTAGATTAAGTCATGAAACCATGCTGACTGGATCCACTTACAAAACCATGTTATCTAATCTCAACTGGGCCCTTACCATTGCAAAGCAATCCTTTTACTCCTCTCTAATTGATTATTCCATTATCCACAAGACTTGCTTTCTTTCTTCAAGATTACTTCAAGATTACTACAAGATTACTTCAAGATTACTACAGTATTACCTCTCTACCTCCACTCTCTTAACAATGGCCATTTCTAGCAAGCTCCTCCTATTCTCAGCTCATAGACCCTTGTCTTTCATTTTCTTTAGTTTCTGATGAAGAGAGGGCAGCTAGGTGGCACAGTGGGTACAGTGCGAGGCTTGCAGTCAGGAAGATTCACTTAACCCTGTTTGCCTCAGTTTCCTCATATGTAAAATGAGCTGAAGAAGGAAATGGCAAAGCACTCCAGTATGTTTGCCAAGAAAATTCCAAATGGGATCACAAAGAGTCTGATAAGGTTGAAATGACTGAACAATAATAACTGATAAAGAGGTCCCTCAATATGTACCCATGATCCCATCACTTCCTGTCTTGTCCATCAGAATATTCCCCATTTCCCCTCTCTTTCTGTCTCTCTGTGCATCTCTGTCAACTTCCATGTCTTCCTTTCCACTGGTTCTAATGCTGCTATCTACAAACATACTCAAGTCCTCCCTCTCTTTAAAACACACACACACACACACACACACACACACACACACACAGTCCCTCACTAGATCCCATCATCTCTGCTAGTTGTCCTATATTTCTTCCTTGTCACTGGAAATCTCCAAATTATATGACCTTGGGCAAATCACTTCTCCTCTTGGGCCCTCAGTTTTGTCTGTTAAAATAAAACAAAACAAAAAACAGAGTAGGACTATTTGGCCTCCAAGGTCCCTTCCAGCTTTAAGTCTGTGATCATATTATCTAAGGAGACAGTCTATACCACTTGTCAGAAGTGTCATAAAGGGAATTCTGCTTCAGGTACAAATTGGGCAGGGGTGGGGAATCTGCAGCCTCAAGGCCACATGTGGCCTTCTAGGTCCGTGGGTACTACCTTTAGACCAAGTCCAAGTTTTACAAAACAAATTCTTTTATTAAGGGGATTTGTTCTGTGAAGTTTGGATTCAGTCAAAGGGCTGCACTTGAGGACCAGAGGGCCACGTGTGGACTCGAGGCCGCAGGTCCAATTTCTGAGGTCCCTTACAAATCTGAGATTCTATGATCCTAGGTTTCCTGAATCTAATGTAATGCTTTTTCCACCACCATGCTGTTTCCTCTTAAAGATTTGCAGGGTAAAATGCTTGACCATTTGTAAAGCACTCTCCACCTCTTCCCCATCCCTCCCACTCCATACGGTACAGTATCTTCTTTAGGACCGTCTGCATTCGAAGGTGTTGGGATTGTAGCACCATCTGCTGGTAGGACCTTTTATGTTGGTCTACTTCTCAAAAGGGGCCCATGGACCTTTGGATAGAAAAAAGTAGGTAAGATCAGTCTCTCTCCTCCCAATCCTTGAAACTTGTCACAAATAAGTCATCACTAAACAACAATGAAAACCCGTATCAGGATATGACTCTCTTTAGGGGAACCATTGTTTTTCAAGGTATCAGAAGTGAACAAGAAATGACTCAGAAATCAGTGTACAGGTGTATTGGTGAACACCTGCCAGTATATGCTTGTAGCCAGTGATAGAATAAAAGTATATATTTCGTAAATAACTCAAAGGTACAGGCTAAACAGTAAGCTTGCAGGTTTTCTACCCTCTGCCTGAGGAGTGCTTAATGGCACAGCAGACCAGCCATTGATTTGGCTTTATTCACACTTTCTGTGCCTTTCTGGCATGCCCTCATGGATAAAGTTTCTGAGTTAATGAGCTCAATTGTAGCCTCTGTTCTTGCTGAATCTTCCAATGAGGTCTGCAGAAAGAGAGGCAGATATGTAGTGAGAAAATTCAATCTGGAGTCAGAAGAACTGGGTTTAATTCCTGGTGCAGCTACTTACTACCTATTTGACCTTAGATAACCTTAAGCAAAGGCATTTTAACTCTCTGATTCTCAATTCCCCCACCTGCAAAATGGGGGGGATTAGACTAGAAGCATACTGATTTAATTTAGGCATATCACTTCTCTGGACCTCAGTTTCCTCATCTAAAAAAATGAGAGGATTAGATTTGATCCCTAAGATTCCTTTAATCCTATTCTCTAAGTAAATGAATTCCAATTATGCTGTTTCTTCATAGCCATTTTTTAATCCTGTGACCATCTTTGCAGTCCTTTTAAGTGCTCACAAATTAACCCTTTAATTGTATGTTTCTTTAAAAAAAATGGTTCAAATCCCTTTTTTCTTGTCTCTCAAATTGACCATTTCCTCAGCCTAAATGAATAAAGATACAAAATCAGGATATTTTCCTTATGGAAAACCTGGAGAAACAATATTTAGCAACCAGCAGAATTGTGGACATGGAAAAGTGGTCACAAGCCCCAGGGATTGGGCATTATCTGTAAAGAATGGAGGGAGGGAAGAAAGGCCAGAAAAAGTAGTCACTGAGAGAGAAGAATAAAAAGATACATTTTCCTCACTTGCCAGTTTTGTTGATTATCCCTTTTGTTCTGTCTCTCCCTTGCTAGAAAACTCAGATTATAGTCCAATAATCCACATGGTCTATGGGAAAAATAAAAATGAAGAAATAATCTTGTATTGAAGCATGAACAGTAAAAGATAACTTCTTCAACTTAATATTTCTATTTCAGGGACCTGTAATTTTATTGGTGCAATTAAGCTCTCCTCCAAAGAGATTGCAATCATTGATAATTGTACAAATGGTCTTCTTGCTATGGTCAAAAAAAATCTTCATCTTGAAACCAAACTATAGATGAGCCTCTCAACTAGATTAGTCAACATACCATCACTAGAAACATACTTCAAGTTTGGTAGGTTCTAATAAATCTTGTACTCTGCTAGCAAAATTTTCAAAAACCAAGGTCACTTCCATGCAAATATGAAGCATTAAAGTCTGACTTCAATGGAAGTTAATATAGCACCCTCACTCAGCCTTTCACTTGACCTCCATCACCAGCCTCCTAAAAAAAAAAAGCTATTCTAGCTTCACCCTGTGGGTCTGCATTCACTCAAAATCATAGTTTATCAGCCCCCACCTATGTGTTTATTTTTATTTATCTGCTCAATGATACAATTAGTTCAAAGAAAAGTCATTTAATACAATGACATGATAAGAAAAGGAGCAACAAAACATTTTTCCCACGAAGTTGAGACATTTTCGCCCATAAGTACATATACTATCTGTAGGAAGAATGAACACACCTAGGGAACATGGATGAAGGGATACACACATAGGAAAATTATGTGGTCAAAGAGCACTCATGCAGGGATATATGTGAAGGGAACATATGAGGTGGGCAATCCATGGGTGAAACCACATGGGAAAGATGGATGGCAGAATATACATGTAGATGTGCAACTTATACCTCTAATATCGCACACCACAGAATTCCTCTGGTGGTATCATTGTGCTGCTCCTATTGCCTATCCCCATTGGTCTCATGTGTCATGTGGTTTCTGCCAGACATGTGGGCATAATGTGTAGTATTTCATGGTAATTTTTCCCTACTGGTCTCTCATGGTCTCTATTTGATGGTGCTCTGCTGGTCCTTTTATTATTAATGGTCTCTATCAGGCATAACTCATCTGAACATCAAGTGTGGACTTTTCCCCTGTTCCCAGCCACTGCCTATAACTGGAGTCCTCAATTGAGATACTATTTAAGGGTGGGGAACCCGTGGCCTCGAGGCTACATGCGGCCCTCTAGGTTGCAGGTTCCCCACTCCTGCATGGATCTTCCCCATAGAAGGTAATGGTCTATGTTAGTGATGTCCAATTCAATTAGCAACAGATACCTGCAGGACACATAGTGACTTAGAAAACCACAAATTAACATTATCTATATTGTATTATATTTCTATTTATTTTATTAAATATTTCTCAATTATATTTTAATCTGGTTTGGAGTTCTGTTGGCAGGGCTACAAGTTTGATACCTTTGGTCCATGCAATCTCCCAGCCAAACCCTTGACTACTTTTTCTTCCAAAAGAGTCTGTTCATTCTCACAACCTTTACTGTATTTGACTTTTTTTCTCTCCAGGATGTGCTGCCTCCATCAATCAAACTCTTTTAGAACACAAAACAGCAAGATAACCAAGAATCACTCATAAATATTAAGTCTTTTTAGTTTTGCCCTTCCTGTGCACTGAGGACAAACTCACTGTCCCTAACCTCTATCTTATTTACTGTCAACAAGTTCCTGTAACTCCAGTTTAATGTCTGATTACTCAACTTAACGTCTTCAGAATCTTTTTAAAGTACCACTCTTCCAGCAAACCACCAAATGGCTGTCCAAGTCTGAGATGATGTACAAGTCTGATTCTAGACTCTTGGTTTTATTAACCTTAAGATTCTTTTCGGTGAAACGGTACAATGATTTTGGAAAGTAATTTGGAATTATTTAAATAAAGTTACTAAAATGTCTATACCCTTTGAATTAGAAACTCCATAACTGGGCTGATACCCCAAAGAAGCCATAGATAAGAAAAAAGTCCCCATGTACTCCAAAATATTTGTAGCAACATTTTTTGTGGCATCTAATAATTGGAAACAAAGTAAATGCCCACCAATTGGGGAATGGTTAAACAAAAGGTGATACATTAATATGATGGAATTCTATTGTGCTCTAAGAGATGATGTGTGTGATGAATACAGACAAGCATGGAAAGATCTATATGAACTGATGTAAGGTGAAGTAAGCAGAGACAAGAAAATAATACACACAGTAACTACAACTATTTAAGTGGAAAGAACAACACACCAAAAAATTAAAAATAAATGTCACATAATTATAAAGACCAAGTGGGGTTCAAATGAAGAGATATGAAAAGACACCCCCAAGATACTCCTTCATGGAGGTGTGAGAGGTGTTACATATTGTATGTTTTTGGACTTTCTCAATGTATTGGTTATTTTGCTGATTTTTTCCCCCTTTTTAAAAAAGACACTATTGTCACATGGGACTGCTATGGTGGGGGAGGGAAGGGAAAGATATATAATGGTGATATAAGAAACAGAAAATATCAATAAAAATGAAAAAAAAATTTGGTCTCATGCAAATGAATGGAAAGGGGAAAGGTAAAGAATAAAAAACCCTTAAGTGAAGCCACTTGGGGGACTCAAACTACTCATCAATCCTTTGTTCCAAATTCTCATTTTTATTAATTTATTTGATCGGCAAATAAACTGCTCTACATTAGCTATAAAGAAAAATAACCAGACAGCAAAAATGTAAAAGACGGGAGGAGGGTGATGGTGAGGGAAGTGGAATCTCCCCTGAAGGACTCAATGTATTCTCTAAGATGTCTCAACTGTGCTTCTGCCTGGTGCCCTAGGGGGTGGGCAAGATAACTTGTAGATATTTGAACCTTGTAATTCCACGGCAAGCAAACTCACAGAGGGGATTGGCCTCTCATATAGCTGCAGTATTTTGGTTTTATTGTCATCACCATAATTATAATAATAATTACTATTTTCTTTCAAGAAAAGACTTCAAATGTGGAGTCTATGGCTGACTGAGCCTTCCAGAGATCACCTACCCATCCCCAACGATCCTTAGGCAGAACTCCACATAAACCATCCTTGTCCTCATCTCAAAGAGCTCTAGCACGAATTTCATGATTAACCTTGATGAAACAATGAGGATCCCACCCTGTGGAGCAGAGTTAGAGTTCTGCAACTCCATTTGACTTTATAGTGTCTAACAGATTACATTGTGTATCATATTCAAAATCCAGATATTTATCTCACCCTCATTGTAGAACTGGAGTTATAGTAAATTGCTTTAGACTCTTGAAGGTAAGAAGTACCTATGAAGTACCATTAAGTTGCCTTTAACAATTCTCTTATATTTTTCATCTTATTTTGGGTAGGATCTATCTTCCCACTGAACAAATTCCTTCTCCCTCATTAATCTCACATCATTAGCCTCACATCATTAATTTACACGTACTTCCCCTCTTTGGTGCTTTCCTTTCATTTGCTAGAAATTTTAACTCTATCAAAAAAAAATAATTATAAAAGTATAGTCCTCCTTCTCCAAAGGTCTCATGAGAGAAAATGCTATCCACATCCAGAGAAAGAACTATGGAGTCTGAATGCAGATCTAAGCATATTATTTGCCATTTTTTTCTTCTGTTTTGTTTTGTTTCCACTTTCTGATGGTTCCTCCTATTGGTTCTAATTCTTACTTACAACATCACTAATGTGAAAATATATTTAATAGGAAAGTATATGTATAGCCTATATCAGATTGTGAGTCATCTTGGGGAGGGAGGTGGGGAGAGAAAGGGAGAAAAATTTAAAACTCAAAAGCTTATGGAAGTGATTGTTGATAAATCAAAATAAATTAAGAAAAAAAGAAACAAAGTATAGTCCTCCTTCTGTGCCCCTGCCTCAATTCATCCTTGCACTCAAAATTTAGGACTGGGTCTTCAGGGGCCAGTTGCTACCTGGGATTCTAGAGTATCCTGTGAGTTTGAGCTTCTACAGAAGTCATGAATCCCCACTGTTGTTTTTCCCATTTATAGTCAGTCAGTACATCCCAATTAGCTCTTAGCAGAGGCTTTTACTAAGATGGGGTAGGAAGAACAGTATCTTAAGCCTAGGCACAGTTTCCCACAAATGTGGTGTGCATGGGAAGAGTAGACTCAAACTTAGAGTACAATGGTGGTGAGGCACTTGTCTAGGGAAAATGTGTGGTCTTTAATACAAGTGGGCCTTAAAGTTTTTCTCTCAAGTGCAGTCCTCCCAAAGCTCAAGTCTTTTGCCAAAGCTAGTTCTCTCTTTATTCCATAGCTGGTTCTCTTTGTTGCCAGAAGTCATATTCATTGAAGCTGCTTCTGATCTCAAGGGACTACCTCATTGTATCTGTGTGTGTTTGGAATCGATACATCTTCTCCCTTGATTGTTCTTTGAACTCTCACATACTGATAATCCCATTTCTGGATTAAGTGTCTCCTTCTGAGTAAATAATTCTACTGCTAGAAGCCATGGAGAATATGGGAAAAGAGAAATAACTCCATTCTTCTTCCCCTTGGAAGTCTCCTTCGTCTTAGCCTATACTCACATGAACTGCTTCTGCTGAACTTTCTCCAATTAAAATTATATAGGATATATAAGATATCAAGGTCACAGAAGAAACAGAAAACATCAATAAAAAATGAAAAAAAAATTGGTCTCATGCAAAAGAATGGGAAGGGGAAAGATAAAGAATAAAAAACCCTTGAGTGAAGTCACTTGGGGAACTCAAACTGCTCATCAATCCTTTGTTCCAAATTCCCATTTTTATTATTTTACTAAATTAAATTTGTTTAAATTTAATTAATTAAAATTCCCCCAGGGACACAATCCATTTTCCCAGCAAATCATAGTGTTCTTTCTGATTCTTTTAAAGAAAGGGGCTCATACTTCCTAAATGGGATCACATTAAACAACTCATATACTCTATTATCTTTTCCTGTGATTTCATCACTTGGGAAACGAAATCCCCTCCTTACACTGGTATAATTTGCATGTAGATCTGTTATGATACATCACTATGACTTGGAGGTGACTTCTAGGTTGTTGAAGACTGTTGCTGTTGTTCAAGCATTCAATCATGTCTGACTCTTTGTGACCCCATATGGGATTTCTTGGCAAAGATACTGGAGTGGTTTGCTATTTTTTTCTCCAGTGGATTAAGACAAACAGAGGTTAAGTTACTTGCCTGAGGTTACATAGCTAGTGTCTAAGGTCAGATTCAAATTCAGATCTTCCTGACTCTGGGCCTAGCACTTTAGCCTCTAAGCCACCTAGCTGCCTCCTTGAAAATTATGCCAATTCAATTTAATTCAATATATTTTTTGAAAAAATTAAATAAGTTCCTTGAGGGTAGGATCCCTCCAAAATTTATAAACCAAACCCCAGCTGGGCCCATTCTCCAGCAGAGGATATTATGATATGAATCCATATAGAATGCTGGAAATACAGATATAACAAAGATATTCCCTGCCCTTCCCTCATGAAGCTTATATTCTAATGGGGGAATACAACACATAAAAGGGATTGAAAAGGAAAGAGAAATGAGAGCAGTCTTCAAGAGTAAGAAGGCTGGAAAGGCAGAAAGACACTAGGTTTTGAAAAGCTTCAAGGGTCATTCAGAGAACTTTCTATTTGATCCTGTAGTAATAAGGAGTCTTGCTCTGGGATGTGGAGGAAGAATAAAAACTCATGCACGGGGTTTCATGTCAGAGTAATCTCATTAGGGAACATCACATTATTCTGTGAATAAAAACAGATACCTCATTAACACTTGACTCATAGAACTCAGATTTTTTTTTAAACTGGCAATGATGGAACAATTTAAATTGTATCTTGCAATGAGTTGCGATAAGTCTTAATCCATAAAAGCCTCCTGGGTCCTGGGATCATCAGATCCCAATTCAGAAGAGAGATTTTGGTTGTTCTGACTTCTAGCTTAGATAATGAAGCTTCCAGATTCTCTCCACAGAAAGTTTCCTGAGGGGAAAGAAAGACTTTGAAAATAAGCCACATATAAGCTGAGTTTTGCTCTATCGTCAAGGACCTCTTTCCCTGAAGAGAATCTGGTACCACATGTCATATCTCCTGAAGTTGGAATATAGGAGACCAAAATATCTCTTCTTCCAAGCTCTCCCCAACTCTTCTCCCGAGGTCTTGCCAACTCTGCCCTCAAGTAGTCATGAAGCACCAAGCAATCCATCTCCCCAATGAGGAAAGTCTTATGAGAGTGTGTTTGAGCTCCTGGTAATACTTCAAATCACAGGTCAGGTGATTTCCAATGTGACACCTTTCAGGATCCTCCCAGTTATTATTGTCTCTGCTTTGAAATTACTTGGTGTCATTTTGAATATACTTAGCATTTACTTAATTGTGTATATGTACCTTTACTGTACCCCAAATAAAATTTAAACTTCTTAAGAGCAAAAACTGATTTCTTTTCATCTTTGTATCCCCAGTGCTTCATATACAATGAAAGCTTAATAAGTATTTGTTGAGTTTAATTAAAATGCTCCTATTCACATCTTGTGGTTGGTTTTTCTATGACACAATAAAAGCTTAGTAAATACTTGTTGACTGACTGACTCTATTTATCTTCCCTATCTATCTTTGATCAGCTTAGGAGATGGTAATAGAGCAGACAAATTTTTTTGTACTTTTTTTGAGTACATATTCTCCATTGTATCTCCTCAGTAA
Organism: Vombatus ursinus; assembly: GCF_900497805.2. Taxonomy (NCBI): domain Eukaryota; kingdom Metazoa; phylum Chordata; class Mammalia; order Diprotodontia; family Vombatidae; genus Vombatus; species Vombatus ursinus. The sequence goes on along the minus strand of NW_020954572.1, from coordinate 4,589,477 downwards.
TAACAAGCTGCCCTTTCTTACACAACCTAAACCTTATACAACCAGCTAAAGAGTTGACACCACCAGGATGAGTCTCAAAGAAGACCTTTTGTTGGTTTTAATCAAGTCTCACATTTCCCATCTCACCATTCCTTCTTTTTCTCCCTCCCTGCCCTTTGGGAGCCACAGGTGAGAGGTAGAACAGGTAGGCTGGCCACCTTGTTCGAATGCCAAATGTACACTTGCCTAAACGACTTTTATGGAGAACTCACGCAGAGCAAGTGCTCACATGGTGGTCAGCAAAAGCAATACAAGGCTACTTTCAAGGTCTCTCAAGAACTTTGGAATTGATTGAATGACATGGGAAACATTGGCATAGGATTGCCCAATATGGCGTGCCCCTATCAGAGAAGGTGCTGTGCTCTGTGAGCAAAGCAGAATTGAAATAGCTCAAAAGAAACTTGAGAGAATCCACCCCAAATGTTTGTATGGATTATTTGTGCCTGACCTTTGATAGAGTATTCTGAGCCCATATTGGTCTGATCAGCCACAGTCAGACACACTGTACCTTGACTCTAGCATGTCATTTTGGTCCTCTTCGAGAACGAAGGACAACAACCAAACCTCGTCCTTTAGAGACAATGGCAGACTTTCTCCTAAAATGTTTATACAACAGAGGAGAGGGAAAATAGTGAAGTGTGTGTGGTGGTGGTGGTGGTGTGAGAAGTGTCTAAAGTGGGCTGTGAGTGGAAGAGGCAACTGAAGGTTGCCAGTTAGTAATGCTTCGGTGTCTCAGGTAGGCTGAGAACAGGTCTGTTAGAAGTTGTAATATTCACTGAGCCCTTGACAGCCACTATTCTTCATGGAGACCATGAACAATTGCAGGCCTACCAGTGTCTGACTGAAATAATAGCTGTACCTCCAGGATCATTTGGGAGACAGATGGTGGAGGCAGGTCCCATTTGTCTGCCTACAGCATTTTCATAATTCTCACTATTCTCTCAGGCCCAGGGATAGAGAAGCAAGCCCCAGTCTTGCTAATTAGCCATGCTTATTAGAAAAATGTTAAAGAACATCCTTTTTCCCCACAGCTAACTACTTTTTCAGTTTTGAAATGGCTAGTGCACCGATAAAAAATAATTTACCTGGTTAACCTGTGCTGTCATTCCTAGGCCCTGTTTCCACTACTTTTCTTTTTACGCATTGTGGCTCTGAAAATATTGTTGAGGTTTCTCTCCTTCCCTCACCTCCTTACTTTTGCTACTTATATAAAATCTACTCTTCTGCTACTTCATATTTTAAAAATTAGATGGTTTTCACCTTACTAAACTTGTCTCTTTCCACTTGACTAACAGGACCAGGTACTTCTTTGTCAGTTGTTTTTCTTTTTCTTTTTTTTTTTAAGAGTTCTTCATCCAAAGGTTTCTCCATCAAGGCAAGACTTATGTGCCTGGCTTTGTCCGTGTCTTTATAGGAGAAAGCAGATTCATCGATATTTACTCATTTAATAAATATTTATTATTGAGTGCCTATTATGTGAGAAGAGTTAAGTCTATCAAAGTTGATCATTGCACTATGTTGCTGTTACTGTGTACAATGTTCTCCTGGTTCTGCTCACTTCACTCAGCATCAGTTCATGCAAGTCTTTCCAGGTTTTTCTGAAATCTGCTTGCTCATCATTTCTTACGGAACATAGTATTCCATTACATTCATATATCACAACTTGTTCAGTCATTCCCCAGCTGATAGACATCCCTTCAATTTCAAATTTTGGCTACCACAAAAAGAGCTGCTATAAATATTTTTGTACATGTGGGTCCTTTTCCCTTTTTTATGATCTCTTTGGAATATAGCCTATATACCTATATAGGTATACAACTTTGGTGAAATGGAGGGAGAAAGAGGGCTTCCTTTTCCCCAATCCCTGCAGAAAGGGTAACTGCTGAGTACGTGCCACCTAAAACATAAGGCCTATTTAGGCAATCCTAGGTGAGCAAACACTGAAAAGGCAAATCTGAGTCCAGATTTGGGGCTGCTTCGCCTGTATTTTTTGTTTCTTTACTTGTTCCTAGGTGACCACACACTGATCTTGAGCTGGATCTATCCAGGCTTTGAGGTGACCTTGTCAATTGGTCAATGCCCATTTATTAAGTACCTACTACATTCTAGGCACTGAAACAATCCTTGTGAATTTGGGAAGTCTAAGGATTAGGGAAGTCTAAGGATTCTGGGTCTGGCCTGAGCCTGACTCTAGCCAGCCCCATTGTAGTTTAAGTCCAATAATGGAATGAAAAAACACATTGGTTCATTTTTTTAATTGACAAAAAAGGAGATTTACTTGGCTATAGCAGGGGAAGGATATTAACAAGGATATGCTTCAAGAACAGCATAGGTTGATTCAGCTAAACTGAGTTCCCATGCCTCTGAACTGAGTCAATTAAAGTTAAAGCATATTTTCAATACCTTTTAAGGAAAAACCAGTCTAACTTTAGAGTTCACTTTAACCAACTTTAGAGGTTTAGGATATTGCCCCCAACATGTGGGCTCTTAAGGTAGAGCTGACTGGTATCAGGCCAAGTTTCTTCATCAGAGAAGAGGATCTCTGGAAAGAGGAGGCTAAGGCCTGGCCTGGCTGGCAGGTAGACACAAGGAGAACAGGGCAGAGTTGAGGGGGAATGGAGCATTTCCTTCTCAGTGGTCCAGCAAACTGATTTATTTTCTGATGAGGTGTAAATAGCAACTTCTCAGGAGAGAAGAACTTTAATCAGAAAGACTTTTTATGAATGTAAAGAACAGATTTCTGAACAATCAGAGCTATTTAAATGTGGAATGATCTACATGGGAGATAGTAAGTTCCCTATCACTAGAGATTGCACAAAAGATTCATGTAAAGAGGCAGGTCAGATACGGTTGCCTTTGAGGTGCTTTTAACTCTGAAATTCATGTTTCTGTGACCAGATATACATATAATAAAGATTATCCTGCTAGTTATATAAATAATGGATTAGAGCAAAGAAAGGGTGGAACCAGGAAGAACCATTAAGAAGTTATTGAAATCTTCAAAGGTTGTGGTAAAATGGACCTGTTATAGGGTTATAGCAGGAGACATAGATATGGGATGGCAGATGCCAGACATATTATGAAGACATGGGATAGATAACTTTATGAATGGAGCTGAGTAAGAAGGGAGAGAGAAAATTAAAATAACTCCAATTTTGTAAACAAGTGAAACTGGGTAAGTGGTGTTACCGTAAACAGAAATAGTAGTGTCAAACGAAAATACAGGTTTAGGAAGAAAGATAACCCCAGTTTGGACATATTGACTTTGAGGCAGTAGGACATACAGGTGAAGCTTATCCTAAATGCAGGAATAGTACATTCAGCTGAGGATATGGGGCTACAGCTTTGAAGAGAAACCAGAGTTGTAGATAGATATCTAGGCATCAGGCTATGGGGCTACAGCTTTGAAGAGAAATCAGAGCTGCAGATAGATATTTAGGTATCCATCTGCACAGAGGTGGTAAAGAGTTCCCTTAAAATGTTGTTTTCCTTGCCATTCATTCTAAGAAACATCCTCCATCCCTTTTCCCATGTAGAAAAGAGGTGCAGTGGACTAGGAGTTAGGAGAGGCAAGTTGTAATTCTGACTCTGCCACTAACTTACTGTATGACCTTGAGGAATTCATATCAACTTCTTTGGGTCTCAGTTTCCTCATCTGTAAAATAATAGAATTGGACTGGGTGGTCCCTAGTATCCGCTCCTACTTCTAAATCCTATGACTTTAAGAGTTTTTGTACATGAAAATAGTGCAGTATTGATCCAGTCCTCTTGTTTGCCCTTCCTTTGCCTTTCTAATTATCAGAAACAAAGTCTCCTGCCATTAATCCATTCATTAGCTTACCAGGGGAAGAAAGGCAGCCAAGGCAAATGCATGATTCGTGTTCTCAGAGAGCTGGATTGCCTGGAAATCTTCTTAGCACTCACAAAACTCAGATCCTGAGCCCTGTGTTAATTAGCTTTAAGCCTTCTACATGACAGGAGCAGATGCTCAGCTGTTTCCTTCCCTGATGGGTGTGTCACTGAGATCAGCAGCCAGAGAGGCTATATAGCTCCCTCTCACAGAAGCAAAGAATCATGAAATATTTCTAGCTAGAAGGGATCTTGGAGATTTTTCTAGTACTGCTTGGTCCGGATCTCTCCTTTGCCCCAATTACATTCTATTTTGTGTCACATCCTTATTTATATAGAGAGGATTATAAATTTGGAGCTAGATAGAATAAAATACAGGAGGAAGATCACTAGATTTGGAGTCTAAGAATCTGCTCAAATCCTTGCTTCTCTATTTACTCTCTGTATGACCTTGGGTAAGCTAGTTAATTTACCTGTGCCTTTTTTTTTCATCTTTAAAATGAAAAGGTTGGACCAGATGACCTCTGAAGTCCCTACTATGATCTATAAGCTATAAATCTATAATTATATTAGGTTATAGACTCCTTAAAGGCTAGTACTGTGACATTTTCATTTTCATGTGTGTATACATACATACATATATATATATGTATACACACACACATTTTAATTTGTCATTTTATATTCAGAAGATACAGCATGGTTAATGGAAAGAGAGCTGGCCTTGAATCCAAAAAGATCTAGGTTTAAACCCTGCCTCTGACACACACTAGCTGTATAACCCTGGGAAAGTAATTTCACATCTAGGGGCTCTGGGCAGCTCTCTAAGACTTTAAGCTACAGAAAAGGTGGTGACCTTCATTGGTAGAAGGAGCTTTCCTCATCTAGAAATTCCCTGTACTAGTGAAATCACAGGTCCAGTCCCCATCCCCTAGTCTAGCACATATTGTCTTACATATTAGAAGCACTTTATAGATGTTCGAAATGAATCCAGTCCAACCCCTTCATGTTCCTGATGACAAAACTAAGACATAGAAAGGTCAGACAACTTGTTCAAGATCAGACAGTCAGTTGATGATCTAGCCAGGACCTGAATTCAGGTGTTTTGATGCCTTGCCTATTGTTTTTTCTACTATATTATGCTATTATTCCTGGGAGAAAGGATAGAGGGAGGTAATGTTGGGAGTAATAGAAGTAACAGGAAGGAGCAAGCAGGCTGAGCACTGACAGAGATTCAAAATGGAATTGAAAAAAAGCCTGTGAAAAAAGTTGTCTTCCATGCCCATAAGTTAGGAACAGCTGAACAAGTTGTAGTATATGACTGTGATGGAGTATTATTCTATTATAAGAAATGGTGAGAGGGAGTATTTCAGAAAAACCTAGGAGGATTTATAAGAGTTGTTATAAAGTGAAATGAGCAGAACCAGGATGACAGAGTAACATCAATATTGTAATGATGATCAAAGTGAAAGACTTGGTAACCCTGATTAATACAATGATTCATAGCAATTCCAAAGGACCCGTGATTAAAAGGGCAGCTTGGTGGTGTAGTGGATAAAGTGCCAGTCGTGGAATCAGGAAGACCTAAATTGAAATCCAGCCTCAGACACTTCCTGGCTGTGTGACCCTGGGGAAGTCACTTAACCCAGTTTGCCTCAATTTCCTAATCTGTAAAATGATCTGGAGAAGGAAATGGTAAGCCACTTCAGTATCTTTGCCAAGAAAACCCCAAATGGGGTCACAAAGAGTTAGAAATGACTGAATAACATGATGAAAAATGCTATCCACCTCCAGAGAGAACTAATAAACTTTGAGTGCAGATTGAAGCATACTTTTTTCACTTTATTTCTTGTCTATTTTTTTTTTGGCAACATGGCTAATATGCAAAGATATTTTGAAAGATTTCACATGTATAATGAGTATCATGTTGCCTACCTTCTCATTGAGTGGGGAAGGGGTGGGAGAGAGGAAGAAAATTTGGAACTTAAAGTTTTTAAAATGAATGTTAAGAATTTTTTTTTTTAAGAAAACTTCCCTTCCCACTTCTTCCCTGCTTTCCATCCCTTTCTGGCTAATTTTCTCCTCCCTGTCCCCTACTCTTTAATATCTTCTCTTCCCAAATGAGATAGGAAAATGCTATGGTCCAAAAATGATATAGAATGTTAGAACTGGAAGGGACCTGGATTCTCTTTATTATGGTCTTTGTCACCCCTGTGCCTAGCACATAGTAGATGAATTGTTGAATTGACTCTTCACCCAACTTCCCCATCTTATAGTGAGGAAAGTCGGGCCCTAAGAGGTTTTTTTACTTTGTTACTTACACAGGCAAGGTCATTTAGTTGTAGATTAGGGTCAGACTAGTATAGGAGGGTGTAGTATAGTATTCTCCTGACTCAGGATTCATTTTTTTTTTCCATCGCACCATTCTGACTTTTAGTATCTGATTATGTGTTACACCCCTTCTACCCTTTCATCATTTTTGCCAAAGTTAAACTCAAACATTAAGCAAGCAAGATTGAAAAGAAAAATTTAAATACTTAAAAGTTCCTCTTTGCAAATGCTGTCTTTGTGACTGTCACATCACCTACAATTTCCTTTCATCCTTAGCTTGTGTGGGAGAAATCTTCTTTTCCTAGTCCCTCCAGTAGTTTAAGAGAATTCTAGAAGCCTGAGGGGATGGACACCTTTTTATTGTTGTTCAGTTGGTTTCCAACTGTTCAGGACTCCATTTGGGGTTTCTTAGTGAAGGTACTGGAATAGTTTGCCATCTTCTTCTCCAGTTCCTTGTATAGATAAGGAATTAAGACAAACAGGGTTAAATGACTTGCCCAGGGTCACAAAGATAGTATATGTCTGAGAGCAGATTTGAACTCAAAAATGAGTATTCCTGACTTCAGGCCAGGCACTCTATCCAGTTCTCTACCTAAGCTGCCCATGGATACCTTAGGAACTACTAAATAATCTGTCTTTATTCTGCGAGTACTGATAACTAGCTAGATAGATTGCTAATAGCTTTGGGTAATTCCAATAAGTCCAAACCACATTCTAAAAATAGGGAAGTCTCAGTGAAAAAATGCCTTCAATCTATGTTCTTCTGCACCTTCTCAGTAATTTAAGGTCTTAGAGAGTTGCCAGGGGCACTGAAAAGTTAAGTGACTTGACCAAGGTCACAAAGCTAGTATGTGTCAAAAGTGAACCTTGGTCTCCCAAATTCCCAAGTCAGACTGCTAGTCATCAGCAAGCTGACTCTCATATTATATTTATACTATCTTATGTTGTAATTATTGTATTCATGTTTTATCTCCTCTACTATATTATAAATTCCTTGACAGCAGGGACTATGTCTTATTTCATCTTTATATCCTCAATACCTAGCATGTAGAAGGTACTTAATACATTCAATTCAACAAACATTTATTAACATTTATGAATGCCAGGTGGTGATGGGCCTAGAGTCAGAAAGACTTCATCTTAGACAATTACTAACTGTTTGACCCTGAGCAAGTCACTTGACCTCTATCTACCTTGGCTTCCTCACTTGTAAAATGAGAATCATAATAGTACCTACCTCATAGGATTGTTGTGAGGATCAAATAAATGTGGTGCACATAGCAAGAAAGAGAGACTCCTGTGTTTCAAGGCTCACTGGTGAGTGGTGATGAGGAAAGACTGAATCGACAACTCTAGCCTCTTCTCCCCCCACCCATCTCCAAGAGAGGCTTTCATTCCTGCCTGAAGGGGAAGCAGGAGGTTGAGGCTAGAGGTCACCACTCTGCTCTTCTCAGAGAGGGACCAGGCTAGAAATGTGTCTATCTGCTCCCTTAAATATCATTAGTCTAGGGGATATGATTGAATTCCCAATTAACTTTTGATCACTTTATCACTTTGGGGTGAAGGGGCACCCCATTTGTATATCCAAGGTTTGACTCCTTTCCCACCTAATGTCAGTTGCACAATGAACACACAAAAAGAACAGCAAAGAAACCCATTTATCCAAATCAGCAGCAAAGCAGAAATCAGAGAAGGTATACATAGCCACATACTGGACAACACAGAGTAAAAGAGCTCTGCCATTGGTAGCAAGATAACTCAGCTCATCCAAGAGAGAGTGTCCTTGGTCTCACTCAAGGGAAAAAGTCCCTGCAGTCTTTAGTGTAGCAAGCTGGGAATAGGGACGTAGTGGAGACTGTCAGCTCCTCTCTTGCCTTCCCAGAGTCTTTTTTTTTTCCAGCAATCTGAAGTGGGGTCAGCTTCTTCCATCTTCTCTCTTGAAGTTGAAAGACAGGAGTGGCCAAAGTGAATCAATACTCAAAGAAAACTTGAAGCTTGAACCAATCCCAAAAGGGGCTATCCCTGAAGAGTCCCCAAAAGGGGCCCATGATGAATGCCCTGTTGTAGGCAGGGGAGGAGGGAGGAAGAGCTGAGTTGGCAAGAGGCAAGAGCTTCAATTCTCAGTCAGTCCTTTTCAGGACTGGCCCCGAAGACTCCCAAAATGGGACTCAAAGGGAACACCCACTTGGAAAGTTTGGAACGGGATTGTCCCTGGAGAGTCCCTAAGTGAGACTCAAAAAGGATTCAAGCAAGAGTCCTGAAAAGGACTGACTGAGAAGTGAAGCTCTTGCCTCTTACCAACTCAGCCCTGCCTCTCCCTCTGCCACACACACACACACACACACACACACACACACACACACACACACAGGGTAGAGCAGCCATCTCCACCAGTAAGGAAAGCATCCCATGCCAATGGGGCTTTGGGACAGGGGTTGCATATGTTAAATACTTAGCACAGTACTGACACATAGTAGACACTTATTTGCTTGTTCTCTTCCCCCTAATCACTTACCATGTGCAAGATACTATGTTAGACTTGAAATACAGAAGCAAAAAGTTGGAAACAATTCCTGGCTTTAAGAGGTTTACATTCCACACAGATCATCATTTGTTTAAATTAATTAAGCGAACATAGAAAAGGAAATGTAAGCTAGGGGAAATGTAAGGAATAACGTGAGGTGAATTCCCTATCCTTCTAGATGCAAAGTGGGGAATCTGTGGCCTCAAGGCCACATGTGGCCCTCTAGGTCCTCAAGTGCAGCCCTTTGACTGAATCTAAACTTCACAGAACAAATCCCCTTAATAAAAGGATTCATTCTGTAAACTTGGACTCATTCAAAAGGCCACACCCAAGGACCTAGAGGGCTACATGTAGCCTCTATCCCTCTGACACCAGGCCCCATATAATACTGATCTGCTCTCAGTATTATCAGCTGTTTCAGTGTTGATATATCATCCCTGTAAATGAATGGTGCTTATGGGTCACTGCTTGTTATCCCTGTGTGCTTAGGGCAGATGGTTTTGTATGAAAGTCAGTTCCTCATTCTGTTACTCCAGCCCATTCCTGAGTACAGTATCACCATTTGGCCTGTCTTGCTAATTGTCTTGCCTAAAGTTAATTTCTTGACTAGCTACTGTCTTGAAGTTGTAATGCATGACTGAGATTCTTCTAAGTTTATCTTGTATGAATATTTAATGTATGTTAAGTGATTAGAAACACGAAACAGATGGACATTTGGCCCAGAGATTAAAATTCATCTCTGTAATTAAGTGGTTTTGATTATGACTTCTGTAGGGTATTTCTCTTATTTGCCAAATGACAGAATTCTCGATTGTCATTTCTGAGGAGTGTTGTAGGATTGATGGTTTATCCAGTGGTTCTACTGCATTTATCTACATACACTGAATGAATAGAACTTGACTTGAATAGAGTTTTTTCTCCTTTTTCTTTTAATTGACATTTTCACTTTGTTTTGCTTTCCTCCACCCCCTTTGGGTGAGGGAAGTGAAGAAAGGATTTTTCTGATCAGACTCAGTCTGCCTTGTATTTGCTCCTTATTATAAATTAATAACACTTAGTATCAGAGACAGATTTAGAATTGGAAGATGCTTTAGAGATAATGCCTTTCTTTGTATTCCCAGTGCTGAGCATAGTGCCCAAGACACAGTATTTAGTAATTGTTTGTTGATTGACTGACTGACTGACTTGATGGCCTCTCCAATTCCTTCAAGCTATGGTTCTATAATCCTATGAAGGGAAATGAGTTTTAAAAAAGGTTGGAAGAATAAGTTGGAGCCATATTATGGAGGGCCTTAAATGCTAAGCTAAGAAGTTTGTGTTTTATCCTACAGGCAACAAAGTTTTATGAATAGGGAAGTGAGGTAGTCAGACCCCAGACCATAGGCATTTCAGTTAGATAGCTAAATGAGGGCCTTTCACTTCAGTAATTGCAATGAGGGAGGCTTGGGTTAGAGAAGTTTCAAAATGAGTTGGTTACTTGATCAGTTTCTCCTACCTACATACATTCTTTCATTTAATGGCAAGTGCCATCAAATGTAGTGACTGTGGTAATGCTTCATCCATGCTAGGAATGGAAAGGAAAAAGAAACTCAACTACAAGATTTAAAATGTCCAAAGGAGATTGATTAAAAGGCTATTCTTATAGCCATCAGGGGAGGGAATGGGACACTATGGGCTTCAACATCTGTATCCAGATAGGGGTGATGACTTCACGTATTGGGGTCACGTGGCAGTTCCAAAGATAATTTCCCAGCTTTCCTTTTTTGTGCAAGAAAAGTCCCTTCTCGAATGTGTGTTAAAAACATTTTTTTCAGGGGTTCCAGCATGGTTATAGGTGGGGAAGAAGGTGTTACCTTATACCTCTTCTTCCATATCTATATGTTGGGATCTTTGAGAACAGTAATTGCTTGAGAAGGATGAGAGTAAAAAAGTGGAACATTCTCTCATTTTCTCAAGGTTGGTTAATAAGAGCATATTGAGAGCCTTTTCTATGATGCCGAGCACCTTGGAGCCATTTGGGTCTAGATGGACATTTTAATTATGAAGTTATTAATAAGCCAAAGTTAAGGGATCTAGCTAGTTTTAGAGTGGAAAGCATAAGACAAGAGACAATTAAGATCTATAGGATACATGGTAATCTTTTAGCAAGTGTAAGGAGAATGACCTTGGGTTATTGTCTCAAGTGATGAAAAGTGATGCCTTACAGAATTGCTTTTCTTTTCCCCTTCTAATTCCACATGTTAAATACTAGTTAAGATTCTATAAAGGTGGTGAAATAAACTTCCAGTAAACAAAAATCTTTACAAAGGTTTAAAGTCCTTATTTGAAATGTATATACATAGGAATATATTCTATAACCATTGATGCATTTATACCCTTGGCCATGCGTAGGGGAAAGGAATAAATATTTATATATTGCCTACTATGTGCCAAGCACTATGCTAAGACGCTAAGCGCTTCACAGATATTATCTCATTTGATCCTCACAGCAACCATGAGAGAGATGTGCTATTATGATGGCTTTTATAGTTGAAGAAACCGAGGCTGACAGAGGTTAAGTGAATTGCCCAGGGTCACATAGAGTTGCTAATAAGTGTCTGAGGCTGGATTTGAACTCAAGTCTTCCTGACTCCTGGCCCCGAACTCTATCCATTATACCACCTAGCAGCTTGCTTAGGCAGCAGGACATGGATGATGAGTAAGTGATGAAAATGGTCATATAGTAGGAAAATTAGAAGAGGGCAAAGTGTCAGAAGACAAAGGAGGAGTAACCACAGGAGAAGTTGGTCAACAGGAGAGAGATTAAGGGTGAGGACAAAAATGGCCTTTGGATTTAATTGAGGCAGTTTGTCAGTTGGCCAAAGATTTTGTCTGTTACCTCTGTGGGTCATTGAAGTTGTCCACTGCAACCTGCCTTGTCCCCCTGTGTTGGTGGGAGCTCAGCATTACCCTCAAGGCAGCCAGGTGGTGTGGTTAGACTGTCAGGCCAGGAGTCAGGAAGACTCATCTTTCTGTATTAAAATCTGCCCTCAGACATTTACTATCTGTGTGACCCTAGGCAAGTCACTTAACCCTGTTTTTCTCAGTTTCCTCATCTGTAAAATGAGCTGAGGAAGCAAATGGCAAACCACTCCAGGATCTCTGCCAAGAAAACCCCACATGGGATCATGATGAGTCAGACATGACTGAAAATAACTGAACAACAACAACAGCATTACTCTCAGAAAGATTTCAATTCTTCAAGATCCCGATTTTATCAGAGTACATTTTGTCTCCACCAATATAGCTCACTGCCCCTTTGTGTCTTAGTATCTCTGTAAGTTTTTGGGACAGAAAGAACTCATCACCTCGTGGCCAACCTTCCAATGGTCAGCCTCTCTGGAACTTAGTTTGACTGGCTTCCTGATGACAAAAGATAGTCTGCCCATATTCAAAGCCTTTTCACTTTGCTAGGGCCTGTCATAACTTGTAGTCTTGTGGCACAACTTTTGAGAATCTAGGGTTACTTCATTCTATAGTGAGGCTTTAAAGTAGGACAATTAGAAAAGTCTCAATTACAGCTAGGTAGAACAGTGGATAGAGCACTCACTGAGCATGATGTCAGGAAGACCTGAGTTCAAATCTAACCTAAAGCACTGGCCCTGAAGTCAGGAGGACCTGAGTTCAAATCCAGCCTCTGACCAAACACTTGACACTTACTAGCTGTGTGACCCTGGGCAAGTCACTTAACCCCAATTGCGTAAAAAAACAAAAACAAAAACAAAAACAAATCTAACCTAAGACATTTACTAACTCTGTGACCTTGGGCAAGTCATTTAACCTCTATTTGCCTTCGTTCCCTCATCTATGAAATGGGAATAATAATAGCATCTCACTCCCAGGAGTGCTGTGAAGATCATAATAATTATAAAGTGTTTAGCTCTATGCCTGGAACACAGTAAGGAGTATATAATGTTAACTATTTATTGTTATTATTATTATTATTATTATTTTTTGTTTGGTTCTCTGATCTCATCAGTGCAGAAAGCTCCCAATATTGTAGAAACTCTTTCCAACTATTTGGATTGGCTACCAGAATTTATTCCAGAAATTATTGTCTTATACAGGTATCTGGGGGTGCAGTGAGAGTTTATGTGACTTACTTGTCCACGGTCACAGAGCTAGTATGTGTCAGAATCAGGTATTGAATCTGAATTTTCTGGTCTCCAAAATTTCTATTCTCTGCATAAAGGCACTATTTCCAAGTAAGCACAGGGTTAAAGTTCAGAGAATAGTTGCTGGGCCTGAGATCAGGCATGTTCTTTTCAGGAATAAAAAGTCCTGATAGGATATCACTGGGCTTGTTCTCACAGAGCCCCTAAGGTGTCTTCCTTTCCCACTTGAAGAGATTCAAAGAGAAACAAATGTCCTGCTGGAGATGAGAGGATGGGTCTACTTTTATATGGCTGAATATGTAAAGCTTCTCAGCTGTGATTCTCAAGTGCATGGGATCCTCTCCATCCCTCCATTGCAATAACTCAAAATAGGAAAATATTCCAAGTCCCTGCAGACTCCCTCCCCACAGCAGCAATGGGAAACAGCTCATTATTGCTTTTGAATGAGACTCCGTCACTTTTCATAATAGGGGCATTAAGATGTTCCGCTAATCAAGTGTTTCGACTGCTTGAACATCTGTAGGTGCTTTATCTTGGTTAATATGGATGCTTGAAGGAGTCTGGCTTTAAGGAAACTTATGACTGGGCGTATTTCATTCAATTCCAGGTCGTTCAGATATGATCCCTTTCCCTGACCCATCCTTCTACTGTTCACTTTCCTTGGAGGCAGCATTGTGTTCAGGGAGAAAACTTTGAGGTCTGGGCTAGAATGAGCTTGAGATGCAGTGGCTGCTTTGGACTCTTCTGAATGTGTAAAGTAGATTACAAATAATTCTAGATTCAAGCGAAATAGAGCTAATTCTTGTCTCCAAAGTAGGCCATCAGCTTGTTTCTAAGGTCCTAGAGAGCAGACCACATATAATACTTATATTTAGTGAGTTATAGTATTTATATTTCATAAATTTAATGATAATAATCATGATGATAGTAGTAGTGGTTGGAGCAATGGTGATAGATCTAAAAGCCATCCCTTCTAGTTTTAACTGTCTATCTAATTTTCCCTAACTTTGTACGAAATTTAATTTCCTTGTTGTTCATATTAAGTCCAGAGACAGCTGGCATTACAGTTCTATATCCTAGCTGCTCTATGTGAGATGCCAAGGACTTAGGAATACCCTGTTGATCTAATTAAAGCTGAGAACCTCTATCCTGCCCTACTCTTCAGGGAAGCCATTCCTCCACCCAGGACCTCTGTAAGGATGGAAGTACCTCAGGCCAGTTGAATCCTTCAGGAACTACTATATTTGGTAACCATGTAGCATAGTGGATAGAATGATGGATGTGGAGTCAGGAGAGCTAGGTTCAAATCCTGCCTGAAGTTCTAAAAGAGATGATCATGAACAAGTCATTTAACTCTCAAAGTTTCAGTTTCTTCATTTGTAAAGTGGGGATGATGATGATGATACTTACATCCGAGAACACAGAAAACAGTTTTGCAATCCTCTTTTTTTTTTTTTAATGCAATTGGGATTAAGTGACTTGCCCAGTGTCACACAGCTAGTAAGTGTCTGAGGTCATATTTGAACTCAGGTCCTCCTGACTCCAAGGCTGGTGCTCTATCTACTGCACCATCTAGCTGCCTCCCAGTTTGGTAATCTTTAAAACACTTCATAAATGTGAATTATGATAATAACTTTATTGCAGCCTAAGTTAAATTCCATTTAATAAGAGATTAAAAAGAGAAATTTCTCCCCTACCCCACCCCCTCAACACATGTCTGAATGTTTTTTTAATTATTTTTGTTTATTTAATTAAATACTTGCCAATTAAATGCAAACATTTTTAACAATCTTTTTTTAAAAAATTTGAGTTCCAAATTCTTTCCCTCCATCCCACTCCTCCCTCTTCCTTGAGAAGGCAAGCAATTTGATATAAATTACATGTGTGGAGTCATGTAAACCATATTTCCTTATTAGCCAAGTTGAAAAAGAAAACACAAACAAAATAAAACAATAAAAATAAAGTTGAAAATAAATGTTTTTGCTCTTTTTGTGGTGGCAAAGAATTGGAAATTGAGGGGATGCTCATCAATTGAGGAATAGCTGAACAAGTTGTGTGATATATGAATATAATGGATTACTATTGTGCCATAAAATGATGAGCAGGTGGATTTCAGAAAAACCTGGAAAGACTTAGATGAACTGATGCAGAGTGAAGTGGGCAGAACCAGGAGAACACTGCACACAGTAATAGAAACATTGTGTGATGATCAACTATGATTGACTTAACTCTTCTCAGCAATGGCAATGATCCAAGACAATTCCAAAAGACTCATGATGGAAAATTCACATCCAGAGAAAGAACTAATAGAGTCTAAATGCAGATTGAAACATACTGTTTTCGCTTTCTTTATTTTTTCATTGTTTTTTTCCTTTTGTTTTGTTTCTTCTTTCAGAACATGAATAATATGGAAATATATTTTATATGATCACAAATATATAACCTATATCAAATTGCTTACTAGAGAGGAGGGAAGGGGACATGAGAGGGAGAAAGATTTGAAATTCAAAATCTTATAAAAATGAATGTTAAAATTGTCTTTACATGTAATTGGAAAAAATAAAATACTATTTAGAAATAAGTATGCTTCAATCTGCATTCAGAGTTCATCAGTTTTCTCTTTGGAGGTGGATAGTGTTTTTCATCATGAATATTTTGGAATTGTCTTCAATCATTGTCTTGATCAGAGTAGGTAAATCTTTCACAGTTGATCATTCTTACAATATTGTTATTACTGGGCACAATATTATCCTACTTTTGCTCACTTCACTTTGCATGAGTTCATATAAGTCTTCCCAAGTTTTTCTGAAACCATCCTGCTCATCATTTCTTATAGCACAATAGTATTCCATCACAATCATATATCACAACTTGTTCAGCCATTCCCTAATTGATGCTCATCCCCTCAATTTCCAATTCTTTGCCACCACAAAAAGAGCAGTTGTAAATACTTTTGTTCAAATAGGTCATTTTCCCTTTTCTTTGATCTCTTTGGGATATAGACCTAGTAGTGGTATTAATGAGTCAAAATCTATGCACAGTTTTATAGTCCTTTAACATGGTTCCAAATTGTTCTGCAGAATGGTAGACCTAGTTAACAACTCCACTAACAGGACATTAGTGTCCCAATTTTTCCACATCCCATCCAGCATTTGTCATTTTCCTTTTCTTCCATGTTGGCCAATCTGATAGGTGTGAGGTGGTATCTCAGAATTGTTTTAATTTGCATTTCTTTAATCCATAGTGATTTAGAGAATCTTTTTTTCATGTGGTTGTTGGTAGCTTTGATATTTTCTTCTGGAAACTGCCTTTTCATATCCTTTGATCATTTGTAAACTGGGAAATGACTCTTATTTTTATATATTTGACTCCATTCCCTTTGTACTTGAGAAATAAAGCCTTTATAAGAGAAACTTGCTGTAATTTTTTCACAGTTTCCTGCTTTCCTTATAATTTTGGTTGCATTAGTTTTGTTTGTGCAAAAACTTTTTAATGTCATGTAATCAATATTATCTATTTTGCTTCCTGTAATCCTCTTTGTCTCTTTTTTAATAAACTCTTCCTTTATCCATAGATCTAACAGATACATCTTCCCATGCTCCCCTAACTTACCTTTTTTAATCTTTTTTTTTTTTACTTTTTGGTGAGGCAATTGGGGTTAAATAACTTGCCCAGGGTCACACAGCTAGCAAGTGTTAAGTGTCTGAGGTCAGATCCAAACTCAGGCCCCCCTGACTCCAAGGCCAGACCTCTCTCCACCCCACCACCTAGCTGCCCTCCTAATTTACTTTTGGTATTACCTTTTATGCCTAGTAATTTGTCCATGGTCTATGCCTAGTTTCTGCCAAACTGCTTTCAAATTTTCCCAGCAATTTTTGTCAAATGTTGAATTCTTACTCCCAAAGCTTGGATCTTTGGGTTTATCAAACACTAGATTACTATGGTCATTGACTACTGTGTATTATGTATTTAATATATTCCCCTGATCCAATTCTCTATTTCTTAGACAGTACCAGATGGTTTTGATGATTACTGCTTTGTAATATAATTTGAAATCTGGAATTTATAGGCTGCCTTCTTAACATTTTTTTCACAATGATTCTATTGATATAGTTGATCTTTTGTTCTTCCAGATGAATTTTGGTATGATTTTTCCCAGCTCTATGGAATAATTCTTTAGTAGTTAGATTGGTTAAGTCAATTAACTTAGGTAGAATTATCATTCTTATATTAGATTGGCCTACTCATGACAAATTTCTCCAATTGTTTAGATGTCTTTATTTGTGTGAAAAGTGTTTTGTAATTGTGCTCATATAATCCCTGGGTTTGTCTTGGCAGGTAGACTCCCAAGTATTTTATATTGTCTGCAGTTATTTTAAATGGAATTTCTCTTTTTATTCTCTTCCTGCTGGGTTTTGTTAGTAGTACGTAAAAATACTGATGAATTATGTAGGTTTATTTTGTATCCTACAACTTTGATGAAGTTCTTAATTTTTTCAACTAGTCTTTTAGTTGATTCTCTAGGGTTCTCTATACCATCATATCTTCTGCAGAGTGATAGTTTTGTTTTTTGCATTGCCTATTTTTATTCCCTCAATTTCTCTTTCTTCTTTTATTACTATAGCTAGCATTTCCAGCACAATATGGAATACTAGTTGTGATAATTGACAGCCTTGCTTGACCCCTGATCTTATTGGGAAGGCTTCAAGCTTATCTGTGTTGCAGATAATGCTTGCTCTTGTGGTCTTGTGGAGACTACTTATCATTTTAAGAAAAGCTCCGTTGATTCCTAAGTTTTCTAGTGATTTTAATAGGAATAGGTATGGTATTTTGTCAAAAGCTTTTCCTGCATTTATTGACATAATCATATGATTTTTGTTTTTTTTAATCAATATAGTCAATTATATTGATTGTTTTCCTAATATTGAACCACCTTGCATTCCTGGTATAAATCCCATCTGGTAGTAGTGTATGATCTGTCTTTATAACCCAGCACCTAAAAAGTAAAACAGGGTTTAGACATACCTGGCATAAGATTGTATTGACTGGTATCTTTTTGCAATAGCATCAGCAATGCATATGACAAAACTGGGCACCCATGTATGCTACAGCCAGATCCTACTGCATCTTGATAGTCAATTTTTAAGTTTTCAGTGTGACCATTTACACCTCAGAAATTAGTAAATTCTACAAAACAGGGCTTGATTGATTGCTTTTTTGGTTGGAGTTAAGAAAGTGATGGAGAAAATTTTAATAATGCCAATTAAACTTAAAGGTATATCATGTTTAAGTTGTTTTGGGTTTGTTTGCTTGAGATATGCTTGTTAAACATTTACTAGCAGAGCCCTGAAAAACCGTCACTATAGTCATGATATTTCTCTATAACATCTTTCAACTTATTGCCTATGTATATGTGTTCAGGGGAGTTAATATCATTTTACCTAGCACTATGTATGCAAATTATTATAACACAGTGTATAATATAATATATTCTGTCTACTAAACCCTGCTGGAAGGATCCAGGAACAGAGTTCTGTGCCAGTCTCTAAATCCCCTTATTGGCCCTGGGGTACATGTTCCATAAATGTTCATTGTTACACTTGCTGCTTGTGTTCTTCTCTGTCCTTCATTTTTCACATTAATGGATGGCCCTGTACCACATGACAGCTATCAAGCTGTTCTCTATTACTGTTACCCTTTATCTTTAGGCTCTTGTCCATGAAGATAATCTGTCCCATGCTCCTCTTCTTCCCACAGGGAAAGTTAACTTTTTTTTAGATTGGCCTCTGTACAAGGGTGGGCCAGCAAGAATTATATTACCAGTGCAAGTCATCAGCTGAACTCCATGAAAATAAATTATTCTGCAGTTTGGTTTTACAGATTCCTTGGTGGAGTTATAGATCAGCAACACAGGCTAAGAAATGAGGAGCCATCATTTTGGCACATGTTACTCATTCAGCTAGTACATCCTGGCAAATCCCATTTGCTTCCCCAACAGAATGATTTTGGAGCATTTCCATTTATTACACATTTAATTGCATTTTAATTGGTGCAGCTGTTTGCAGTGTGTTTGAGGCATACTGGGATAATATTGTTGGGGCCCATCTTAAGTGTGCTTCTTACAATGGATTACATCACCATGTATCAGAACTTTGTACATGACCCCTCCCAAGCTTAACCAGAAATTAATTGTCTAGAAAAGAAATTTCTGATCTGCTGGAGGGTCAGCAGAATGATATGGCAGCCCAAAACAAAATGAAACCCCAAAACAAAAGAATACATCAGAAACTGCTTTAATACACATAGATTATCAAGTATAAGAAAAGGTTGTACTTGGGCTATATCTGGAACATCAGGTTCAACTCCAAGTTCCATATTTTTGGGAGGATCTGACATGATAGAATATGTCCAAATAGGAAACTATTGAAGACTCATTTGAAGCTAATAGAGACATTTAATTTGGAGAAGGGAAGACTTGGGGGTAAAAAAAAACCCCAAAACATGATAACTGTCATCAACCATTTGAAGGACTGTCACGAGGAAGAGGAATTATCTTTATTCTTCTTTGGCCCCAACTACAAAACAAGGAACAGTGAATAAAAGTAACATGGAGGCAGACTTTTTGGCTTAATGAAAGAGCAATGACGACAACAACAACAACAACAAACCTCACCAACAATTAGAACTATCTAGCAATGGATTTTTTTTTTGTCTCAAGAAATAGTGACTTCTCCATCAAAAGAAGTCTTTTAAAAAAAAGAGTCTGTATATCCAGTTCTTGGAAATGTATTTTGTTTCAAGTAAGGTTGGACTAGATGGTCTCCACAGTTCCTTCCTAGTCTTGGACTCTACAATTCTTTGAATTCTCAGAGCAGTTGGGACTAAAATAGACCAAAGTAATTGCACAGATTGTCAAAGGAATTGTAAGGATTCCTTGTCAACTGTGAACTAGGGAAAGGTTTGGTACTGAAGAAACACAATGTGCGTAGGCCCATATTAAAAAAAAAGTCTTACTTTTACACTACACTTATTTTCTGACATACTTCCTCTCACTGAACCCTCCTTTATAATAAAAAAAAACAGTTAAGCAAAACTAATTGGCATAGCAACCACATCAAAAAGTATATGCAATATTCCATACCTATGGTTCCTCAAGACAGAAGTGTGTTCCAACTTCTTTTCTGAACTAGTTATAAGTCAATGGAATTAAATCAAGTTCGACTGTCATTCAGGATTGTTTTTATTTTTGTTATTAGTATCCCTGTAGATATTGTTTTCCTAGTTCTGTTTCCTTCGCTTTGCATCACTTCATATAAATCTTCCCATGCTTTTGTGAATTCTTTATATTTGTTTCTCATAGCATAGTATTGCATGTTGAGCAAATACTCTCTCTCTCTCTCTCTCTCTATATATATATATGTATCTATTCCTCATTTGATAGGTACCCATTTTGTTTCTAGTTTTTTGCTACTACAAAAAAAATTGGCATTTATGGGAGTCATTCTTTCTACTTTTATCTTCTTTGAAATTATGCCCAATAGTGGAACTACTGGGTCAAGTGCAGATACTATCTTATTAAAAAATAAAAGCACTATCTGGTCCTAAGGGCAAAAATCCATATGGTCAAGTCTGGCATATCCTAGATTCTTACTAATGTTTCCTTTCTTTCTGATAGTTAAGTCACCTGAGGACTTCTCTTGCCCGACTTGTTTTTTAAAGTGGAGATTTGGAAAGTTGAGATGCAGTGGAAAACAGATTGGGAGACTTAGATTCTAGTTGCCATTTTGCCATGAAGTACTCACATGATTTTAGGCAAAACATCTAAACTATTTTGGCTTCAGTTTCTTCTTTTATAAGATAAGGACATTGGGCTGGATGCCTCTATGGTCCTTTCCAGTTCTGTGATCCTATGTTACAGTCCACTTTGTTACAGAAAACACATCAGTCACAGAAAACACCTTTAAAGGAAAGCAATTGTGATTTGTATGATGAATTTAGAAATTGTTCAGACATAAGGTTTTTTATTTCAGACATAAGGCATTATTTTTCTGTCGTGTTTAAATCTTTCTTTGTTTCTCCTTCATTTTCTCTACATCCCAGGTAGATTAGAGCATTAACTGTATCTTGTTCTGATCTGTGAGCATACAGGGGAAATGGGTTAGGTATGACAACACACGTTGGTGGAGTATTCCCCTTAGTCTTTCCCTTTTCCTTCAGAGAAAGGACCAATAAAAATGTTCCCTCACACTACTCACTGGACCCATATTTATCCATGTTCATGGAAGAGAAAATAGGACAGTGAATACTCCCACTAGGTGTGCTGGTATACCCCTTCCCATTTTTCCCCCCACATTCTCTACGTTATGTCATTATTCTCATCCTGCCCTTCTCTTTCCACCCTCCTCCCCATCATATTTTTCTTCATACCTGGAATGTAATAACTTTTAAGGTCCAATTAATGCTTCATCTGCTTTATGAAGTCTTTTCTGATGTTCCCAACTTGGAGTTATCTCTCCCTCTTCAAACTTCTCATACCTCATGGACCTTCCTGTTGCGCTTATTAAATTCTGCCTTGGGTAATAGTTATTTTTGTTCTTGTCCTATTTAGGTTGTAAGCTTCTTAAAGGAGAAGGAGAATGTCTAGTTTCACTGTAGCACCTCAATGTTGGCACAGAGTATTATTTAGAATAGTCTCCTAAGAAAAGTCTACTGAATTGGATTGAAACAATGGTGATCTTCCTTAGAATATGTTCCTCAGTTCATCTGTTAAATATACTTTAGGCAGCCTGATGCAAATGCTAAACAGCCAGAGAACAAAGGGACCAAGTTCATTCTGAAAACCCAGACAGATTATAACAAAATTTCAATTATTCATACATCATTTATCCAATTATTAAGCCCTCTTTTTCTTGGGAGGGGGTACTTCTTTGCTCATTATTATTAATTAATAATAAGAAAAATTAACATTTTTGTAATGCTTTGAAGTTACAAGGCTCTTTCCTCACCACAATCCTGAAAGGTAAGTGCAAATTATCTTGAGTGTTGAAGTACAGTTGAGTTCATACAGAGCTCAAAGTCCATGAAAATCATTTTTCCTCTGAACAAATTGCCATTTAGTTGTGTCTTCTCCATCTTACACATGAAATTCATCTTTTAAAAATTCCAGTGTAACTCTTTATATCAGTCCCTATTTAATTCTATCTTCTTTGCCTTTCTTTTAATCCCCAGCACTTAGCACAGTGCCTGGTACATAGCTGTAGTTGGTGGTGGTCCTTCGTGTTCAAAGAGGACCAATGACATCACAGGGTGATGTCTTGACTCATGGATGAATTGGTTTTAAGCAAGGCAGTTGCACAAAGTTGTTAGCCTCACTCTCTCTTCCACAGTCATCAAAGTCTAGTGGAAAGATAAAAGTCAAGACCACTGGCAATGGCCTGGGATGCAGTGGATGGTCTTGGCATCTTACATGTCTGACCAAGCTCTAAGCACTCCACAGCAGCTGCTTTAACTACTTCATAGAGGTTGGAAAAAATTGTTCTCATCTGCCCATTCCACTGGGGGAAATCTTAACATGTTTGGGGTATATATCCCCCTAATTCACTGACATATTTGAGGCCTGTTGGTTACTCTTTACCTGGTTTAGCATGTCTGCCAAGATGGTTTTATTTACATGTGGCTGACTTGCATGCCACAGCTTCTTGGAGCCACAGACAAGAGTTGGGTGACAGATAGATACCAAAGGTAGATAAGCAGCCCTGAAAAGGGCTTAGCAAGCCCTCCAACCAAAAGTACTGGTGCTCCCTAACATATCTCTCATATATCCATGGCACATAGTAAGTGCTTAATAAATTCTTGAAGATGCTTCAACCCAAAATTTAAGCCTGACAAGACTGTCTCTGATGCTGGCTCTGACATCCAATGACTTCTGAGTAGATTTTAATTATTTTTTTCATTATCTAAATAATTTCCCCCTTATTCCTCCCTCTTCCCTCTCAGAGAGTTATCCCTTACAGCAAGTATTTTTTTTGAAAAGAGGAAGAGAAAAAAATGAAAAATATCTGGTATTCTATGCAATTTCATACACCCATGGACCCTCCCCCCCACCTCTGAAAAGAAGAAGGGAGAGTAGTTTGACATTCGATGTCATAGCTATCCCTCTTGGCTTTGTCATTTACAAATGAGTGCAAAGCATGCCTTTATTCATGTAACTGAAAAACATGGGAAACATCATATGGTCAAGAATAAACCTCTGAGGAATTGCTAGAGACCTCCTTCAAAGTTGAGATTAAACCATTAATGACTTCTCTTGGGCTCTGACCATTCATCTTGTTCCAAATCCAATTAACTGCACTCTCATCTGCCCCCATATCTCTCCATCTTGTCCACAATAATACCATGAGAAACATTGTTAAATGCACTAAATCTACACTATCTAAATCTGAAATCTACATAAACTACATTTACATCATTTATTCCCCTCAGATACCAGTCTAGTGAGCATGTAAAAAAAAGGAAATTAGATCAGTATGGCATTACCTGCTTTTCATGAAATTATGCTGGCTCTGTGATCACTATCTAAGTTTCTAAAATTTTTTTTAATACATTCTGGAATTTTGATAAGGATTAGAGTCAAATTCATTGGTCTGTAGTTTGAAGACTCCATTGCTCCCCCTTTTTGGAAAATCTGGACAGCATGTTCCTTTCACCAGATTCCATTCATCACAATTTTTCAAGACCTGTGGGAAAGGCTCACTGGCTTTTTTGTACCCTGAGATATCATTCGTCTGGGCCTGGTGACGAACTCATCAAGGGTGATCAAGTGTTCTCTTAGAATCTGATGGCTTTTCTTTTTTTAAAAAAAAATTATTTATTTTTAGTTTTCAACATTAACTTCCATAAGATTTTGAGTTCCAGATTTTCTCCACATCTATCTCCTCTTCCCACCCCAAGACAGCATGTACATTAATATAGTCTCAACGTATACATTCATATTAAATCTATTTTCACATTAGTCATGTTGTAAAGAAATATTACAACCAATGAGAGAACCCATGAGAAAGAAGAAACAGAGAGAGAGAAAGAGCAAATAATATTCTTTGGTCTGCATTCAGACTCCATAGTTCTTCTGGATTCAGACAGCATTTTCTATCATGAGTCTTTTGCAGTTGTCTTAGATCCTTGCATTGCTGAGGAACGCTAAGTCTATCAACATTAGTCATCACACAATGTGGCTGTTACTGTGCACAATGTTCTCCTGGTTCTGTTTACTTCACTTAGCATCAGTTCATATAAATCTTTCCAGGTTTTCCTGAAGTCCATTTGCTCATTATTTCTTATAGCACAATAGTATTCTATTACATTCATATACCACAACTTGTTCAGCCATTCCCCAATTGATGGGCATCTCCTCAATTTCTAATTCTTTGCCACCACAATAAAAGCTGCTATAAATATTTTCATACATGTGAGTCTTTTTCTCATTTGTATGATCTCTTTGGAATATAGACGTGGTATTGCTGGGTCAAAGGATATGCACAGTTTTATAGCGCTTTGGGCATAGTTGCAAATTGCTCTCCAAAATGGCTGGATCAGTTCACAACTCCACCAACCATGCATTAGTGTTCCAATTTTCCCATATCTTCTCCATCATTTATCATTTTCCTGTTTTGTCATGCTAGCCAATCTGTTAGGTGCGACGTGGTACCTCAGAGCTGTTTTGATTTGCATTTCTCTAACCAATAGTGATTTAAAGTATTTTTTCATATGACTATAGATAGCTTTAATCTCTTCATCTGAGAACTGCCTGTTCATATCCTTTGACCATTTATCAATTGGGGAGTGACTTGTATTCTTTAAATTTGATTCAGTTCTCTATGTATTTTAGAAATGAGACCCTTATCAGAGACACTGGTTGTAAAAATTCTTTCCCAATTTTCTGCTTCTCTCCTAATCTTGGCTGCATTGGCTTTGTTTGTGCAAAAACTTTTCAATTTAATGTAATCAAAATCATCCATTTTGTATTTTGTAATATTCTCTATCTCTTGTTTGGTCATAAATTCTTCTGTTCTCCATAAATCTGACAGGTAAACTATTCCTTGCTCTCCCAGTTTGCTTATAGTATCAGCCTTTATATATAAATTGTGTTCACATTTTGACTTTGTTTTGGTATACAGTGTAAGATGTTGGTCTATGCCTAGTTTCTGCCATGCTATTTTCTAGTTTTCTTTGCAGTTTTTGTCAAATAGTGTGTTCTTATCCCAGAAGCTGGAGTCTTTGGGTTTATCAAACAGTAGATTACTTTAGTCATTGACTACTGTGTCTTGTGTACCTAATTTATTACACTGATCCACCACTCTATTTCTTAGCTAGCACCAAGTAGTTTTGATGATTGCTGCTTTATAATACAATTTAAGATCTGGTATGGCTAGGCCACCTTCCCTTGCATTTCTTTTCATTAATTCCTTTGATTTTCTGGACCCTTTGTTCTTCCAGATGAATTTTGTTATCATTTTTTTCTAGCTCTATAAAATAATTTTTGGTAGTTTGATTGGTATGGCATTGGATAAGTAAATTAATTTATTGTCATTTTTATTATGTTAACCAGGGCTGCCCAAAGGAACTGATATTTTCTGATTTGTTTTCTTGAGTATCAATTTCTATGATCTATTTTTGTTCTGTCTTTTCCAGTTCAAGGATTATTCCCCTGGGTAGAGAAAAGAAAAGCAAAATAATAGTTAAATGGTTTTACCTTTTCTCTCTCTTCCATCATGTTTGTTCTATCTACTATATACATCTATCCCATCTATGATTCTCCAGTTTTCCTCAGGATAGTTCATCTCTGGAATTCACGGTTACTCTTTCCCCTGAAGTAGGAATTAGAAAGTCTGTGCTATATTTCTAATGCTAAAGACCTGAATTTTCATCCCAACTCCACCATTTACTACATGGGGAACTACTACTACATGGATATCTCTTAAGATCCTTTAGAATCCTTAGTTTCCTCATTTGTAAAATTGGGAAAAATAATACATTCCTTACCTATTTCACAGTGTTATTTGTGAGGCTCCAATAACTGAGATCAGTATTAACTGTGAAGCACTTTACAAATAGAGCGTAAAGTTGTTGGGTCAGAGGGAAGACATTCAGCTTGTTAAGATCCTGAATTCTCTTTTCTCGGGGTACTCTACATACTAGCCTTTTTAGTAGCCTTCTAGCCTACTCTGCACCCTAGCTTTCTTTCTTTTCGTCCAACATGACACTTCATCTCTCATCTCTGTGCCTTTGCTCTGACTGTCCCTTATCCCTGGTAAGCTCTCCTTTTTTACTTCCATCACTTAGTTTCCCTGAATGCCTTCAAGATTTCGCTCATGTTCTACTTTCTATGAGAAATCTTTCCTAGTCTTTTCAGCTGTGCCTGTACCTTTAATTTACTCTGTGTATAACTTGAGTGCATAGTTTTTTATACTTGTTTGCCTCAACCTTAAAATGTGAGCTGGGACCATTATTGCCATTTTTTTTTTTGTATACTGAACTTTTAGCACAGTGCATAGTACATAGTAATTGTGTAATAAATTCTTGTTGATTATGAACTAACTTTCTGAGGGCTGAGTAACCTGAGGAAATTTTCCTGAGATTTGGAAAATTGTTCTTTCTATTACCTAGGGTGCTGGTTCCATTGGATTCCCAATTTACCTTTGCCAATAATACATGGTGTTTGCTTAGCAGGGGCTAATGTGGATATAACTGAACAAGTAACAGATTTATCAGTGGTTAATTATGTTTCAGTGATTAATTCAGCTTTCTATCAGTAGTCAGATCAGGTTGTGTTTCTTATAGCTGATAGACTTATATGCCTCATACATGATTTTCACTGGATGTAGGGAGGAAGGATGAATATCTCAACTCTCTAAAGAAAAAAAAAGATTTTATAATTCCAAATTAGATCTAGTTGCTGCTGGTTTTAACTGGGATGCTATCTATATTCCACAGGCAAAGCAAACTAGAACCATAAAATTATGATAGCCCAAGTTATCATTGTATTGCCAGGAACCAGAAGTAATTTTATTTGTGCCCTTTAAAAAAAAAGTACTATGTAATTTCTGCTGTGATTTGATGAATTGTACTCAAAGAACTGAGTCAGACAGGAACTCCACTGAACTCTCCCAATTATAACATGCCATCCTGGGTATGCAGGGGGTCTCAGGGTAAGCAGTATCTACTAGGAGCCATGGTGTTTGAGATTTGTCCTTTTGTTGGATCCTTCCCCTAAGAATCTGGGTTTTCTAGAGCAGAGGTATCAAACAGGTTGGCCTGGCTTCATTCAGACCCACAACACTCCCCATTGCAGCTGAACTAGATTAAAATGTAATCAGGAAATATTTAACAAAATAAAAAAAATCAATAAAACATAGGCTAATTAGTGGTTTTGGAAGTCAATATGTGGCCAGCAGGGATCCTCATGTATAGTTTAGTGACCCCTGTTTCTATTTGATATTGACACCCACTGCTTTGCAGTGCTTCTTTTACTCTAGGGTTCCATTGAAAGTATTGAAAGCAGGTTTTGCCAATCTTCCTTGAGGGAAGCCATGCTAGGACTTGTTACTTGCAGGAGTGATAGAGTGTTGACTATTCTCTTGGTCCAAGGGTGAAACTATGCCCACAAGAGGGACACTGTCTCTATATCCTGGCCCCAAGAATAAGGCACCCCCATATCAGATTAACAAGGTCTTTTAGTCATCTTCCTGACCCCCAAACTTCTTTTGGTTAGTTTATGTTCATTTATTTTCCTTTAAGCAACACTTGGTAGTGAAAATAAGAACAGGCATACTAGAACTGGCTAACCAAACATATTTAAACCATGAAAGAGTTCTTCAAATACCCGTGTGTTGGGTGTTACATCAAACAGTTACATGTGTGAAATACCACAGAATAAACATGGATAAACTGATAAAATGAGATATGTTCTTATTTGTATAGGTGCTTCCCTAAGGATTTCAAGATAGTCTCTATTAGTCAGTGATCCAAGCACTGGAAAATCTCTGGCTCCATGTGCCCCAACCTCAATTATTTTTTATCGACCATCTAAACAATTGTTACCTAGCTCCTAATTTCCCTACTCCCATCTAATCAAATACATTCATATCCAATCCAGTTATGTTTAATCAAATCCAACAAGCATTTTTAAGTTGTTAATCATATGCAAGGCTAGACACTGGGACTACAAAGACAAAATGGAAAATAATCCTTGCTCTCAGGGAGCTTATATTTTTTTCTGGAATGTAAACTTAACACCCTTTACCATTCCAGGTAATATTTACCGCTCTCCTTCTCATCCTCTGTCCCATCAAAAATCCAATTCCCTGGTCTCCTATGCAGAAATTATACTTCTGGAAATATACTCAGTCATACAGGTATAGTCAGAGTCAGAGTTTGGCCCAAATGTTCCTGATCTTGTGACAAGAGTATAATCCTAACTCCTGTCCCAAACCTAACCCAGGTGCCTGGACCTCTTATCTTTGGTACTGAGTCAAAGGCTCAAGGCACAGCCCTGCCTCCACCATTCTCAATCCTAACCATGTTATAGGGTCGAAGCTGAAATCTCAGCTCATGTGAAACCTTCCCTTATCACCTCACTCATTCAGCAAATACTTGAGGGCCTATTATGTAGTACTAGGCAATGATGAATTAAGCAAGACCACTATCAGTCAAGAAGCTTACAGTCTAATAGGACCAATGAAGCACACATATAAAAACACACATACGCACAATATAACAAGATAGAATGTAATAGTTGTCATAAGAGAAGTAAAACACATTGTTGACGTTAGAGAAATGAGGTCATTTCTGACTTTAGTGATCATGGAAAACTTCATGGATGAATTACATTTGTGTTTGGCCTTGAAAGATGAGTAAAATTCTAAGAGGTAGTGATAAGGAGTGGGCATTCCAGAGAGAAGTAATAATCACTAAACATTTATTGAGCACCTATCTTGTGCTAGGCATTGTGCTTAGTGCTGGAGATACAAAAAGAGGCAAAAGATAGTCCCTATTTGCAAAGCAAGTTATATACATGATAAATAGGAAATAACTAACAGATGGAAAATTCTACAGTTCAGAGGGGTTGGGAAGGCTTCTTGTAGAAGATGAGATTTAGTTGGAATTTACAGGAAGCCAGAAGTTTAGTAGTCAAGAGTGGAGAAGGGAAAGCATTCCAGGTATAGGGGACAGTCAGAGAAAATGACTACAGTAGAGAGATGGGATGCCTTATTGGTAGAACAGCCAGGAGACCAATGTCATTAAATAATAATAATAATGATGATGATTGCTAACATTTATATTGTGCTTACTATGTGCCAGGCACTGTACCCAGCATTTACATCAAAGAGTATATATGGGTGTGGGAGAGTAAGGTATAGGAAGACTGGAAAGGTAGGAGGGGGCTAAGCTATGGAGGGTTTTGAATGTCAAACAGAGAATTTTGTTTTCAACCCTTCAGGCAATAGGGAGCCATTGAAGTTTATTGAGTTGGTGTGTGTGTGTGTGTGTGTGTGTGTGTGTGTGTGTGTGTGTGTG
>NW_020954572.1:4511950-4559998 GCF_900497805.2 Vombatus ursinus | reverse complement strand
GTGTGTGTGTGTGTGTGTGTGTGTGTGTGTGTGTGTGTGTGTGTGACATGACCAAAAGCATGGAGGCTGAAGCATAGATTATCCAGGGGTGGGGAACCTGTGGCCTCAAGGCTGCAGGTTCCCCACCCCTGGAAATACAAATGGAAGTAATGTGAGACAAAACCAGGAAAATAGATTGATGATGGTACAGAGTGCTCTAACGCACTCTGCGTTGGGTTTGGAATTGGAATCCATTCAGTGAACTTTGGAGAGCCTTCGATGGACTTTTAATAGGGAAAATGAAGCAATGAGCTGTTTTATCAGTACTTGGAATTTCCTCCTTGACATTCTTGACACACAGCCATTAAGCCTTATCACAAAGACCCTTACTGATGAAAATCTCTCCATCTCTGGAAACAGCCCTCTACAGTGTGCAGAGTTTCTTCCCCACATTGGGTAAAAATCTGACTCTTCACTACTGTGAATTCCTTGAAGGAAACGTGTGTGACTTTGGAAAAAGTCTCTGGGTCTCAGTTTCCTTGTCTGTAAAATGAGGGAGTTGAACTGGATGACTTCTAAGTCACCTTCCTGCTATAGATCCATGATCCTTCTACTAGATGAATTGAGTACGAGAAGGTCTCTAAGGTCATTTCCATGTTTACATCCCCCAAACCTGTAAGGCCCTGCATAGATTGGAGAAAGCAATTACATCCCTCTCCTCTATCCCGAGGCAAAATAAAACACAAACCAAAACAAAGCAAAGCAAAAATACCAGGGTTCCTGGTACTAGTAGAGCATTGCCATATAGTATTGTCATTTTCTGCACAACCCATTCTTCACATGGGCATACAATGGGAGGGCTGATTCTCTTCTGTCACATCAGTTAAAGCCTAGCCAAGCTGGGGGAATTCTCAGGATTTTGTTCTATTATTAGAATCTAATTACCATCTGGTATTGTGCTATAGGGAAGTATTATTCTTCTGCATCAGCAGGTATAAAGTGCAGCAGTTCGGGGACCATGCTGGGGATTTGGAGAGTTCACAGGGAAGAGGAAGAGAAAGAATTTTATTCCTTTCCTAGGAATACTTAAAGCATGGCCTCCATAGTTACCAGTGTTTGACTTGACCCGGAGCTATATCTAGGATGGGGTAATTGTGGTTTTCCCTTAAGGCACACAAATTTGGAGAGTGTAAAGTTACTAATTTACCATTTCCATCAAATGGATTTATCTTAATTATATCTTGTAGTATTTTGACATCATGGATTAAAAAATATTATTTGACGGTACTTTTCTGCCTATCCTGAGTGTGATAGACTGCTAGGTCCTTGAGGTTAGGGACTGTTTCATATTAGGGTTTGTATCTCCACTGCCTAAAACAATGCCTGACATACTAGGTGTTTAATAAATGCTTGTTGATTGATTGAATGATTATAACTATGCAGAATGCCAAAAACTAATTAATGACTGACTTTTTCTTTAAATTCAATTTAGGGAGTTTTGCTGGGCCCAGACTAAAACTTTGGTCAGAAGTGTGCCTGTTTTCTAGAATCTGTTTTTCAGGGTCCTGTGCCCTGCCACCTACCTCTAAGCTCTTTTACCCAGACCAAACTTAGTGTATAATGGTTACTTTAATGCACTTTAATCCAAAATAGCTTGTCTATGGCTTGTTTATTCATTTCTGAAGCTGCTGCCCAGAATCATAATTTTTAGGTGAGCTATTTGCTTCTAAAGCCTCTACCTCCTCTTTTTGGCACCCCTCCTCCCTAATGGCATCCCAAGTGGCTATGGTCAACAGAAACACACTCTTTTTGATGATTGACAATCATTGATGTGTATGATAATAATCTAACAGGTGTTTGGATGGGAATTAATGCTTTGAATCTTTATTCCTGAAATTGTTAGGAACTTTTTGATGTGGTTAATATAACTGGAGTATCAAACAAAGGAATTTTGGTCGTGCAATGGATAGAGTGCTAGACCTGAAGTTAAGAGGACCTGACTTCAAATTTGTCTTGAGACTCTAACTACCTGTGTGACCCTGGGCAAATCACTTATCCTCTGTCTGCCTTAGTTTTCTCATCTATAAAATGGGCATGATAATAGCACCCATTTCCCAGGGTTGTTGTGAGAGAGATATTTATGAAGTGAGATATTTGTAAAGCACTTTGCAAATTCAAAGTACTAAATAATACTAGTTATTATAGTTATTGAGAAATTGGAGGCAATAAATCTACATTGGCTAAGGAGAGGGGTTTTGTCCTAGTAAGCCTCTCCCTAGAGTTTCCTTCCTTGCTTTCCTTCCATAGGCTACCTAAACAGACTTTGAGCCTTAAAGTGATTTCCCAAGTGTGCTTCTCTGCTGGAAAGTTATTTTTTTCTATTATAAACCTTTAAATTGTCTATCTGATACATAAATCAGCCTGTTATGAATTTGGTTGGAGTGACTGAAGATCCCCAAAGCATGGTTGTCTTTGAATAAAAGAGTAAGAGATTCACAGATAAAATGCTAGAAGACTAAATCCTGATTCATAAAAAGGTAGCAGCAGTCTGACCACAAACCTATACCCCTAGTCCAAAATAAGTAATTTTATTGCACTTATAGATATATAGAGACAAATATAGCCAGAGAAAAACAGATTTCATCTGTGTATCTCTATCTATATACATACACACACAGGTATCTACATATATCTGTCTGTCTATAAATATCTTATATGTGCCTATATATAGATATATAGATAAATATATATTTATAGCTATATGGACTTTAAACAGATACAACTTTACTGATATATATCAGATAGCTACCAAGTCAGTGACCATAGCTAATACTTTTTCTTACTCTTTCTGTTCCTTTGATCCTATAAAAATATACCTGTCCTCTGTACTGGACTAAGGTCCTACTCTTTTCCAGTTATCAAGTAAATCTAATAAACCGGTTTTTACTATGTCAATCAAAGGTCAATAAAGCAAAGGCAATGCAGTCTCAAATTTCACTGATGCTAGAGATTCATCCTGTGACCCTATGGAATGGATATTGGTACTCATAGTGATACGTCAATTGCTGTTGTAGGGACAGGAAGCTCTCCAGAGCCAAAGAAGTGTGTCCCTTATCTGGAAGCTCCCACCAGGACCCTAACAGCTTTCATATCTTCTGCCCTTGTCATCTGAGAGCTGGCATGTAACATACATCAATAAACTGCATTGCAATATACATGAGTTATGTATTGGATTTTGCTTTCACCTTTAAGTGGGTCAGCAGTAATATTTTCCACATAACTGTCCATGTAGGAAGTAGTGGGAGTTCTAGGTATTATGACTGACCAGTGATAAAGATATTTTTAAGAATCTTCTATGTCAATCAGCAGAAGAGAACACATCCTGACCATTCTAATGTCTAAGTTTTTGTTCACTTTTTTTTCTTTTGCTGGAATGTCCTCTCCTATTCTTTCCATCTACTAACTATCACATTGTATGCCTCTGAGCTAGTCACTTAGTTTTTCTTTGCCTTCTTTGTCTCTGTCTGCTATAGGGAAATAATGATGCAACTTCTATCTTTTTCATTGGGAATGTTGTAAGAGTGAACAAGATGATGAGTATATAAATTTTCAGTGTGTTGGTGTTTTATCTTATGACAGGAGAGCTAACCAATAAAATAACTTTATGGTAAATTTGCAGATAGGAATTACTTTAGGAAAAACACGAACTCAGAGTTAGCTGGGTTTGCATGATCTCACTTCAATCAGGCAATAAAAAGACATTTAATAAACACCTTTTTCTGCTGGGCACTGTGCTAGGTGCTATTTTTTATTAAACACTAATTGGGCATCTAGATGGCTGGGGAATAGCAGCTGCTTTGAATTATGCACTGTTTTGAATAATAGAGATTGGCTCATAACAAGGTTTTTACTTTGAGAACTTCATGGCCACAGAGGGAAAGACTGTCAAAGTTCTGAGCTGAGAAAACCTCTATAATTCCAGCAGATAACACTTTCCCAGGTCCCTGTGGTTTAATGTAAATTTCCCCTTGGGATTCTTAGGATCTGGAATTGAGGGAAGATCTCTATTAACCCAAGAGAAGTAAAATTTCCTGAAAACCCTATAATTGGCTAATGCATGAAAATGAAACCCAAATGCTCCATAAATCCCTTTGAGAGAAGGTCAGCTTGTGAACTAGTCATGGGGCCTTATGCCTGGGGAGAAACTGACTTATTTGGCCAGTTGCAGTAGGACCCTAAAGAATGTTTGCAAAATGAACAAATAACAAAAAAAGCAATAAAGAAAGAAAATTTCTTTCCCTTAGAAACCTTAGAAAATAATGCAATTTTGGAAGAGAAAACAAAAAGAAGTACAAAAAGGGATACCAACAAATGGAGCAATTTTGTTTCTACCTTGTTAAATTTAATATTATGTATATATATATATATATATGTACATATATTTCTTTATAGAACAAACTGCACATACCAGAACTTCACAGTTTCTAATACATCCTGCTTTCTTGTAATTTTTCTGTATTGATTGTTGATTATTGCTAAACTCATAATAAAAAAGAAAATTAAAAAGAATAATACAATGTAGCTGTGAGAGGGATAATGGGAAACATTTGAAGAAATTGAGTGGGAACTTGAAGGAAGAGGGAAAGGATCTATATAGACAAAATATTCATAGCGCTTCTTTTCATGGTAGGCAAAAAGTGGAAACTAAGGGAGTATCATCCTACTGGGGAATGGTTAAGCAAATTGTGGCATAAGGATGTAATGGAATATTATTGTGCCTTAAGAAATAACAAAATGGACAATTTCAGAGAAAACTGAAAGATCGCTCTAAATTGATGAAGAGTGAAGTGAACAGAAATAGAAAAATTTATACAATGATAACATTATAGAGAAAAACAACTTTGAAAGACTTTAGAACTCTGATCAGTGCAATGATTAAACCATGAAACCAAAGGAATGAATATGAAACACAGCACTCACTGAGAAGTGATGAACTTAAAACGAAGAAAGAGACATAAGATTTTCTGACATGGCTAATGTTGGAATTTGTTTTGCCTGACTGCAGCTATATATTGAAGGCTATATTTTTGTTTTAAATTGCTTATTCAGGTGAGGTACTGGAAGGGTGGTGGTAGAGATAGATTAATTTTGAAAAGTTTGTTAATAGAAAAATCTAACTAACAGACTATATAAAAGAGAAGTTGAATGGGGATAAGGAAAGACCAAAAATATGTCCTGAGAAGCTATGCACATATAACAAAATACTAAGATCACAAGATACTTAAAGGAAGGATGAGTTTAGGGGGAGGACAATGAATTCTGCCATTGAACTTGAAAAGCCTCCCTGAATCTTTCTTTTGAGCAAGGGCACAGACCAGTCACTCTTCATTATGTAAATAGCCACCATAGCTCCTTTCAGGAACTATCCCTCCCCCTGCTTTTCAGCTCCTTTTTATGTGTTTTCTTCCCCATTAAAGTGTAAGCTACTTGAGGGCAAGATTGTGTTTCTTTTTGCTTGCATTTGTATCCCCATAGTTCAGCATAGTGACTGGCACACAACAATCACTTAACAAATATTTGTTGTCTTGCTTAATAAATGCTCATTGTCAACATCTCATAAGATGGTCATGAGGAAAATGCTTTGTAAATACTAAAGTGATATATAAATGTGAGTTGTTATTATTTGTAAACTTTAAAGCCCTGCACATTTTAACAAATAGGCATATACTCTCTTTTTTAAAAATTTAAATAAATTTTTATTGACATCCTTTATTGTGTTTTTGATACCACCATTTCCCAATATATCCCAACTATGACACAGACACACATACCCAAGAACCATCTGGTTTTTTTTTTAACAAAGAATAAAAAGCCAAGAGCAAAAATTATATAGTTCAACAAAACAAATAAACATATCATCTAATTCTGGTAGCATATATGCTATTCTACACTCATAGATTCCC
This sequence comes from Vombatus ursinus, assembly GCF_900497805.2. Classification (NCBI taxonomy): domain Eukaryota; kingdom Metazoa; phylum Chordata; class Mammalia; order Diprotodontia; family Vombatidae; genus Vombatus; species Vombatus ursinus. The sequence goes on along the minus strand of NW_020954572.1, from coordinate 4,554,056 downwards.
CACCTTTGCAAGGAATGAATAAAGTGAATTTTCTTTTCTCTGGACCAAGCTTGGCCATTATAATTAAACATCATGGAATGAATTCATTAAACATCTGTTTGCCAACAACTCTTGACTCATCAGCCCATTGGAAAGAGACCAGATTTCACAACAGGATGACACATTTGAAGGTGAGCCCATTGGAAGTATGCTCACTGTGAAAAAGCCAAATGTTGGTGCCAAGTGTGGCTGATTTGAAATAGGTTGCTTGAGCTGTGTCTCATCTAACACCTGTTATTTCCAGAGCTCTCAAGAACATCTGAACAACAACTGAGTTACAAGGCAACAATGGTTTAGAAATGTTCTATGTTGATTTAGAAAAAAGGGTGATACCGTAAGCAAATTAAGAGAGCAAGAAATAGATTACCTGTCAGATCTATGGAGAAAGGAAGAATTTATGACCAAACACGGGATAGAGAAAATTATGAAATGCAAAATGGATAATTTTGATTACATTAAATTAAAAAGATTTTGCAAAAACAAAGCCAATGAAACCAAGATTAGAAAGAAAGCAAAAAGCTTGGAAACAATTTTTGCAGTCAGTGTTTCTGATAAAGGCCTCATTTCTCAAATATAGAGAATTGATTTGTAAGAATATAAATTTGTAAGAATACAAATCATTACCCAATTGATAAATGGTCAAAGATATGAACAGGCAGTTTTCAGATGAAATTAAAGCTGTCATAGTCATATGAAAATTACTCTGAATCACTATTGATCAGAGAAATGCAAATTAAAACAACTTGGACATACCACATCACACCTATCAGATTGACTAATATGACAGAAAAGAAAAATGATAAATGTTGGAGAAGATGTGGGAAAATTTGAAGACTAATACATTGTTGGTGGAGTTGTGAACTGATCCAATCATTCTGGAGAGCAATTTAAACTATGCACAAAGGGCAACCAAACTGTGCGTACCCTTTGATCCAATAATACCACTACCAGGTCTGTATCCCAAAGAGATCATAAAAAAGGAAAAATATTTATAGCAGCTCTTTTTGTGGTGGTCAAGAATTGGAAATTGAGGGAATGCCCAACAATTGGGAAATGGTTAAACAAGTTGGGGCATATGAATGTAATTGAATATTATTGTTCCATAAGAAATGATGAGCAGGCATATTTCAGAAAAACCTGGAAAGACTTACATGAACTGAAGCTGATAGAAGTAAGCAGAACCAGGAGAACATTGTACAAAGCAACTGTAACATCATGCAATGATCAGCTTTTATAGATTTAGCTCTTCTCAGCAATGCAAGGATTGAGGACAATTCCAAAAGACTCATTAATTGTTAACCAATCAGAGTTAATCGTCACTCTCAGGAACACCTACTTTTCCAAGGGCATATAAGCATTGAGTGGGTTTCCATGAGGGGAGTTTGGCATTCAAGGGTGACACTGACCCCTTTTATTCATTATCCACTACCATGATTCATAAAATGATTAATTACCCAGAAACTATGTCTCTTAAAATTTTTATATGTCACATCATCATTTCTTTTTGTATTTGTATTTGAGGTTTTTATTTGTTTTTAAGGTTCTAACTGCTTCTTCTCTCCAGCTACATTTTATTAATCTATGTTATTATCTTATTAGCTACAAGATCCCCAGATATAGTCTTTTCAACCTCAAAAAACAATGTTGACCTTCACCCTCAGAGATCTCAGTAGTAGATATATATCCCAACAAGGACAAAGAAATAAAGAATGTTTCTATATATATCAAAATATTCATAGTAACACTTTCTATGGCAGCAAAGAATTGGGAGGAAAATAGGTTGCTATTGTTTGTGAATGACTAAATAAATTTTGGCATATGAATGTAATGAACTATTACTGTATAGTAAGAAATGAGGAATATCAGGGCAGCTAGGTGGCACAGTGGATAGAGCACAGGCCCTGGAATCAGGAGGACCTGAGTTTAAATCTGGCCTTAATGAAAAGAATGAATATTATAATGAGAGGTGGACCCATTCTAATGAGGGGTTGGGGGACAAGACTTAGGTCACTCTCCATCCCATACCACCCTCAGCTTGCCCAATCTAGACAAAAGATCTACCCCCACCCAAGCCTGAGTAGAACACAATGGGCCAAATTTCACCTTAGATTAAATTCTTTGTAAGGTTCTCTAGTTGGGTGGGGTCTCCCACCCAGGATGGAGAAACATTTACCCTGGGATTTGGGTAATTTCATTCATTAACAATGTCATTCAGTTCAATATTCTGAATAACTTACAGGTTTTTGAAAAAAAAAAAACTCCTAGTCTTAATTCAGTAATTCATTATTAATAGAAAAGAGAAATAATCATTTCTTTCAAATGAAATGATGAAGATAGGTGTAGATAATCTCAAGGGAATTACATTTCAAATTAAATATTTGGGGGAAAGTTTTGATTCTCTCAGGCATTTTTTTGTAATGCATTTTGCAAATTTTCCTCAAGATTACAAAAGTGAAAAATAAAATACTCAAATTTAAGCCTCACACCAATGCTATCTAATAAGAGATTATTCAAGGGGTTTTCTTCTCCCTGTGTTCAGGAAGCAGGAAAAAAATAGCCAATACTTTAGCTGGGTATTGTCATAAAAGATCCTGGTGACTTTGAATTGCATCTATTTGCTTATTTTTACAGTTGCAACCATATTGCCTGTGTCATAGTACATCAAAGTTACATTTCTACATGACCTTTCAGTTGCTAACTCTATGGAGATGCTAGAAGCAATTTTTAAATTAGGAAAAAAAGTTTTCATACCTCTAATTTTTATCTCCACTGTCTAGCAATGGCTTATCTTGGAATATGATTTAGTACAAGTGTTTCTGCAGTCAGGTCCCTCCTCTCACTAGCTCTAAAGCCTGAGGATAGGGGGTCAAAGCTTACATCTGTAACTTATGGGAAGGTCCTCCTATGGAAGAGTAAATAATCAGTTATGTACAACTGGTTCTGTCTGGGCTCCTGAAGTTATGTGTTTTCTGCTGCCATTTATAGAATCAAGGGAATGTTTAGAGACTATAAATTAACTAATTGCTTATTAGCATTTGAAAAACATGCATGAATAGCATCAACAAAAGACAAGAAGATTGAGAGAAGAATTTATAAACATCTCACCTTGCCTTTCTTCCTCCCACTCATGCCAATACTGAAGAGGGTTGCAAAAGATTGTATCAGGAAAGAGACAGAGCAGGACTGATGATTAGGGTGATAGGCAGTGGTCATGGCTGCCCTCCTCAGCTCCTTGCTTCCTAGCTTCCCTGAAAGGTCACTAAATGTTACCTGAGTTCAGTTTTTAAAAACAGGAAAGAAATTAATAGAGAGGAGGTGGAAGGAATGTCATGCCTATAAGCCTAAGCTGGAGGCAAGCAAACCAGGTGGAAATGCCACAGATATGATCTAGTCTGCCATAGGAGGCTCAGGAAATGAAAAGAAGGCGGTAGTTAGTGATGGGTCTTGAATACGAGGCTGAAGCTTGATCAGAGGAGTGATGTGACAAACTAATATTTGAACAAAATTATTTTAGCAACATAATCTTCAGATATAAATGGCATACATAAAGAGTATGGAGACAGAGCGAAAGAGACAGAGACAAAGACAGAGAGACAGAGAGAGAGAGCAAGTGAGCATGGGAGAGAAATGTCTTTTTTGGGACTGTGTATATGATGTTCTATTACCAATTAAGATACTCCTCCCCAAATGAGGAGAATAATTTAGAGGCATTCAAAACCATCAGAAATGTCAGCACATTTCAAAAGAAAGCTATTTCATTCTACAAATATCAAGTTACCCTGGCTTATGCCATCAGATGAAATAAAACTAGGAAACCTTTAAGATTTTTCATATCAAAAAGATTTCATCTGACAACCTCTGTGATACATGAAAATACATTATACAGCATGCTTTGATAGTCTTCATGTAATATTAAGTTATTAGAGATTAAAATGGCTCTAAGACTTTTGGGACAACCTGTGTATTAGTGAAACATGGTATGTGTATGTGGGGGGTCTGGTGTTTAAAAAAAAGATTAATCAACAAGCATTTGCTTCTTAATAATATATTTTTATTGATAGTTTCTCTTTTTTCTTTCTCTTTTCCCCTTCACAGAACTATGTTTTATAAGAGGATTTTTTTAAAGAAGAGGAAAAAAAAGCAGCAAATGATCAAAATATTGAAAAAAAAATCTGAAGTTATATGTAGTGTTCACACCTGTGGATCTTGCCTTGAGTCTCTCCCTTCTCAAATCCTTCCATCCATATATACAAAAAAGGCTAAGATTAAGTTCCCTCTCCATCCATATTTATTTCTTCAACCAGCTCCCTTTTTTTTCATCCTTACTAGAATAATGTGTGTGTGTGTGTGTGTGTGTGTGTGTAATTTGACTCATGAGAATAGAGTCCTTCCTGGGCTGACTTTCCTCTTCAATGTATAAAGCCATTACATCAGAAATGTAGAGCTGAATGATACCTTAGATATCATGTAGTCCAATCCCCTTATTTTACAGATTAGGAAGCTGAGGCTCAAAGAGGTGAAATGATTTGTCTAACGTCCTATGGATAGAAAATGACAGAGCCAAGAGTTGAACACAAGGCTCTTTCTCCACAGTACCATGTTGCTGCTTCCTATCCTTTCTCAGAACTCTTGAAATATGCAGTCCTTAGTATCTGGGATGCTCATCAGACTCTTCATAGCTTTTGTTTCAGTCCCTATCAAAACTTTAGAGAAAAAATGAGTTTCTTCATTTAGCCCCTCTTACCAGTGACACTAGCCCTTTGCTACCATGCTTCTTGTGACTTTTGTACATTTTGCACCCTGACTTTCCCCTATTCCTAGACCAAAGGAAAGTTTGAGCTGGCAACTTTTCTGAATTCTCTCCCTTTACTTTCTGTCCTATCAGATCTAATCTGATCTGATTTCTAATCAAATTTCCTCTCCTTATTGTCCTATTTTCCACTTGTAGCAGGGGGAACCCCTGGTTTTCTGGACTGGGGCACTTCTTTTGGAGTTTCATATGAGCTCTGACTCCTTGCTAAGTATATCTTATTGAGATAATGTAGCCTCTTGCAGAAACTCCAGGTCCTGGAGACCAATCAAGAGTTGATGTATCATATATGCCTGCTTCATGGGAGATGCCTAGATTAGTAAATCAGGCATTCCTATGATCATCCTTGCAACACTGTTATGCACCAAACTGTACTCCTGTTTCCCCACCAATTTTGCTAGAATAACAAATACTTTCCCTTGGTTTTGCGATCCTAGGCTATGACTTTAGTTCTTTCTTCTCTTTATTTCTAGCAAAACTCATTGATCAATTTTTAACTTTTCATCTAGTACTAAATAGTTCATTTAATCCTTTGTAAAGTAATTTGAAATATGAGGAAAGAAGTCCTCCACCTACCTTTTTCTTTTTAAATAATTTCTTTGGATATTTCAAAATATTATCTCTTTGGACTTTGGGTTCCACCTTCATAGATATTCATATAACTGCAAATGAATTGGAGCCAGAATGAAAAGTAACATAGACACCTAGACCACATTACTGTCTTTATTCTGCATATGTATCAGCAGTAAAAACTCATTGCTTTGATGCTGTATTTTCGACCACAAAAAACACAAAAAAGCTCATGTACATATGAATATTATTATTTTTGTCCAATTCTGTAAAGTTAACCATCAACGCTGTGATACATATAGCACAAAAAAACTCAGTCTCATGTACATTAGGAACATTGTTATTATTTTGTCCAAAAATCTAAAGTAAACCATTGACACTTTGGGTTATATAGCATTAAACCTAGAGATAAATTTTGGGAAATATTAGATTAAATTTTACTAGCATTTATTAAATGCCTACCATGTGTCAGAAACTACAATACATTAATGGAATGGCACAAAGTAAACACTTAGTAAATGCTTTTTCATTCATTCAATATTAGGGTGCCATTAAATATGAAGAATATGAAGAATATGAAGAACTGTGGAGAGATTTTTAAAAAGTGATGCAAAGGAATATCAGAAGAAGCAAGCAAATTTGCTATTAATTAGAGAAATGCAAATCAAAACAACTCTAAGGTTCCATATCACACCTATCAGGTTGGCCAACATGACAAAACAGGAAAATGATAAATGTTGGAGAAGATGTGGAAAAATTGGAACACTAATGCATTATTGGTGGAGTTGTGAAACGATCCAACCATTTTGGAGAATAATTTGGAGCTATGCCCAAAGGGCTATAAAAATGTGCAATGAAACATAAAATGGAAGAGGCAGCCAGGAATCTGAGATCCAGGCTTAGGTTAACTTGGACAAGACACATGTTTTCATTGCCTTGTACACAAGACTGCTATAACTGCTACTGGGAGAGAGGAAGCCATATCACCTTGCAGGAAATTCATGAGAGAGGCTGGCTTTGGCTCCATCCCAACAAAGAGGCAATATTGAAAGAAAGAGAATGGAAACACCTCTCCTTTAGAATGGATTGCTTTTTTTAACTCAGTCATCCATCATCTTTGACATAATTCCCCCATTTCCAGATGTGTCATGGGAACCAAGGAACCAACCAGAAGCCTCTACTCTTATATGTCCTTTAGCTAGGGGTCAGAGAACATATCTCACTGAAATTCTAACATGTGGCCCATGTACATGCCCAGCTCCAAGGGAATTATATAGATATACAGAGACGCATGCGCATGCACACATGCACACATATACAGTCTCATATAGTCATAAATGAACACACACACATACATAAAGTTAGCAGAATTCCAGACAGAATTGGAAAAGAGATATAGACTAGATAGATAGATAGATAGATAGATAGATAGATAGGTATAGATATATATAGATATATAGTTGTCTGAGCTCTGCTATTCATTTCCTTATATATTTTTACTTACCTGTGAATTGTATGGGTAATTAATTCATTTCACTTCTCTGGGCTTCAGTTTACTCATATGTAAGAGGAAGGGGTTGGACTGTCACTTTTGAAATGCCTTCCACCTCTAGGTCTTTGATATGATTGTTTGCTAATTGAAGGGTCCTCCTTTGTCAAAAGCTAAGAGTTTAATGTAATATTTGGTTATGCATTGTCTTGCTATTTGGTTGTTGGTATTTAACTGATGGATAACAATTTAAATTTCTTTTAAAAGTTTATTGTTTGTTGGTAAAAAAAAAATTCAAGTATGAGCCCATCAGACAGTTGAAGTAAAGGAAATTTGAAAACTGCAGTTAACATTTAAGATAGAAAGAAATGATGACTATGGGAATTCCTGTGATTAAATAGGTTAAATGACTTAATGAAATTAAACTTTAGTCTATATAAGAAGTGTAATTAAGGAAATGTGGAGCCATAAAAAGGGATATGAGATAAGGTGGTCCATATTCACTTCCTTTTGAAGGAGATAAATAATTGGCTAGGAGGAATAAAGCTGTTGAATCCAAGAATTTTGTTAGCAATTTCTCCTTGCCTGAAGCATATCTTTATTCTAGGACTGGTCTGTCAGAGGTGCAACACAGGCAGCTAGGTATGATAATGATTTCAGTAGGGATGTTTCCTTGCTCCCCAAACTGCTTCACACTGGCTAAAGTTTGAAAAGCCTTTTCTAGAAGGCTCATCCATGATTGGAATCAGAGGACATGAATTTATGTCTCAACTCTGCCACTTACTACCTGTGTGACCATGGGCAAGTCACTTCATATCATTGGTACTTAGTTTCCTTATTTGTAAAATGAGGAAGAGGATGGTTAGACTAAATGACCTCTAAGGTTTCTTCAAGATCCTAAATCTATGGCACCTTTTTTGCTTAAGTTTTTGCCTGCCTTCCTTCCTTTCTTCCTTCCTTCCTTTCTTCCTTCCTTCCTTTCTCTTTTTCTGTCTCTCTCTCTCTCCTTTCTTCATTTCTTCATTCCATAAAATTACTAATATGGAAATGTTTTACATGATTGCACTCAAAACTTTAAAAAAAAGGAACAATGAATGTTAAAAATTCTTTTTACATATAATTGAAGAAAAATAAAATATTATTTAAAAAATAACTGTAGACAGCATGAAGTACCTGGGGTTATATCTGCCAAGACAAGCCCGGGAACTACATGAAATAATTATAAAACACTTATACAAATAAAGGCAGATTTAAATAATTAGAGAAATATTAATTGTTCATGGGTGGGCAGAGCCAATATGCTAAAAATGACATGTCTACCTAAACTAATTTACTTATTCAATGCCACCCCAATCAAATTACTAAAAAATAATTTTATTGAGCTAGAAAAAAATAATAACAAAATTCATTTGGAAGGACAAGAGGTCAAGAATATCAAAGAAATTAATGGGGAAAAAATGAAAGGAAAGAGTAAGTTTAGCAGTACCAGATCTTAAACTATATTATAGTGCAATAATTATCAAAACTATCTGTTACTGGCTAAGAAAAAGAAAGGGGGATCAATGGAAGAGAGTAGACATACAATGCGCAGTAGTGAATAATTATAGTGACCTTGTGTTTGACAAATGTAAAGATTTAAGCTTCTGGGATAAGAATTCACTATCTGGTAAAAATTGTTGGTAAAAGTAGAAAGCAGTCTGGCTGAAATTGGCCATAGACAATATGTTATACCATTCACCAAGATAAGGTCAAAATGGTTACATGATCCTTTTATTAAGAGGATTTGTTCTGTGAAATTTGGATTTAGTCAAAGGGCCACACTTGAGGACCTAGGGGCCACATGTGGCCTTGAGGCTGCAGGTTCCCCAACCCTGCTCTAAATCATTATTGGTTAGAGAAATGCAAATTAAAATAATGGAGATATCTCACACCTATAAGATTAGATAAAATGGTAGAAGGGGGAAATGACAAATTTTGGAGGGAATGTAGAAAATTTAGGACACTAAGACACTATTAGTGGAACTGTGAACTGATCCAACCATTTTGGAGAGCAATCTGGAATTATGCCCAAAGAGTTACAAAACTGTGTATATCCTTTGACCCAGCAATACCACTATTAGGTCTGTTTCTCAAGGTGATCAAGGGGAAAAAGAACCTACATGTTTTCAAATATTTATAGCAACTATCTCTGTAGTGGTAAAGAACTAGAAATTGAGGAGATGCCCATCAAGTGGGGTTTGGCAAAGATATTGAAGTGGTTCGCCATTTCCTTCTCCAGCTCATTTTACAATGCAGAAACTGAGGCAAACAGGGTTAAGTGACTTGCCCAGGGTCACACAGCTAGTAAGAGTCAGAGGCAGGATTTAAACTCAGGTCTAAACAAGTTGTGGTATATGATTGTGATGCAATACTACTGTGCTGTAAGAAATAATGAACTGGTTGATTTTAGAAAAAAACATGGAAAGACTTGCATGAAGTAATGAAAAGAGTGAAATGAGCAGAACTAAGGAATGTTGGATCCACTAATGGCAATATTGTTTGAAGAACAATTGTGAACAACTAAGTTATTCTGAGTACTATAAAAACTCAATTCAACTACAAAGGACCTATGAAGGAAGATACTATCCACCTCCAGAGAAAGAATTGATAAATACAAGTATGCATAGTATGGTTTTTCATACACACATGCACACACACCTGTCTGTGTCAAATGGTGACCTCTAGTAGAGAGGGAATGAGGGAGACAGTTCAAAACTTAAAATGTAACAAAAAATAAGCAAAATTGAATTTAAGAAATGACAAGAATCATACACTACAAGATGAGAACATGCATATGAAAATGCTTTGTAGAGCAGGCACAATTGAAAAAATTGTAAAATTGAAACTATTATTACTGATACTAATAGCAATAGACATAGAAATAGTAAAAGACATTGGAAGCTTCTCTTATATTCTTGATGGAAGGGCTAACATATGATTCATTACCCACCATTAACACAGTATTATTCATTTGTTTACCATATTAATTTCAGTCCCTTTACTTGGGCCCCTGAGTTTCCCAAGGCTAGAAGGTTGTTTTAGTGAAGATGTATAAAAAGAAGAGGGGGCAGCTAGGTGGCACAGTGGATAGAGCATTGGGCCTGAAGTCATGTGACCCTGGGCAAGTCACTTATCCTTGTTTGCTTCAGTTTCCTCATCTGTAAAATGAGCTGGAGAAGGAAATGGCAAACCACTCCAGTATGTTTGCCAAGAAAACCCCAAATAGGGTCATGACAAGTGGGACTGAACAGTAACAACAATGTAAAAGGGGGAAGCAGTAGGGCGGGTCATTCTAGGGAAATGGTCACAATTCAGGGAAGAGAAAGAGAGAGGGGAAAGACAGAAGGAAAGGGAGAGGATAGGTGAAAGTGTCATCCCAAGATGTTTTGAGAAGGCTAAGAGTGAAGGGATGAATTTTGGCCTTCAGAAAACATGATTGGATGCAATTCATCCAATTCATTCATCTGCAATTTATCTTTCAAACCCTCAAATTGGGCAGTGTCTTCACTAGCTTAGAACAAGGTAAAAATATGACATAATATTGCATCAACATTCATCACCAAATTTTCAAGAGACTGTTTGGGACCTGGTGGATATGCAAGGTTGTTAAATCAGGAACATCTCACATTACGATTTTTCAACTGAGACTTTGTACAACCACTGGATTTCATAAGGAAATAGTAAAGGTTTAAGTGGGGACTTCACTGTGGAAATGTCTCTAAAAAGTTACACTTGCTATCAACTTAGCCAAGGTGGAACTTTCAGATGCTATTGGGTACAGGGCCCAGATTTTCCAGGCAAACGTCTGTCCCTCCACAAACTAGAATCAGGTCTTTCCTCCTAGTATCCCAGGAAATTATTTTCAAGGATAACTCAGAATGAACCCTTTCTGAGGGACTGGGGTTATCAAAATACTCTTACAGCACTGAGAAGAGGAATGCTTTGTTCTGTTTACAAAAGGGATTTGATTGCTAATTATGAATCCTTCAAAAATATATGTGTGTACTCTCTACTTATTTTCTAGCAATTCAGAAATGAATCCTTCATTATGTCATGCAGTATTCTGCAGTTCCATTTGGCATTTTTGCTGTAACAGAGTTTTGTTGCTCAACATCATGACCCCAAGCATATCAGATCTTTTTGAAATTGGTTTTTGGCTCTCAGTTGATTTGTTCTCTGAAAGATTCTATCAGGAAGCAGGTAGTGCTTGTCTCTCTTTACTAAGAATGGCTACACTTGCATTCATTTCCTCAGAGCCATTTTTTTGTGAATTACACTTGGCACAGTCCTGTCTGTTTCCTTTTGCTTGGATATGCTGGACAAGGACTGCAGTTCATTTACTGCCTCTTGAGCAGCCGTATCCAAGTGCATCATTCAGCAGGAGGCCCAACGAGGCTGCCACTATCAGCAGCCAGCAGGCTGACTTGGAAATTCATGAGCAATTTGTAAAAGAGCAAGAGTCCTTCTCCTCAACTGCTTGGACCTGGCCGCATATGGAGACAACGGCTGGACTTGTACAATGGTGGGAAAAGCATACAAAGCCAAAGGTTCAGCCTGAGCTGCACAATGGAGACCTGGAAGCCTTTTCCTCACTGTCTGTGCACTATTAGATAGCTCATACTGACTCTGACAAGTCCGACGTGCCAATAGTCATACAGATCCAGCCATGGTCAAAGTTCTCTTAGACTAGTTTGGATAACAAGGGACAACATGTTGCCACTCTTGAATTGTAAATATCTAACATCAATATCTACATGTGCAAATGGTTGGTGCAACATCCTGGCTGCCAGACACCCATCCCAAGGCAAAAAATATAATTTAGCTTCTGCTTAGTCTGGCAACTAAGCTATCCTTTGTTGATGGTACCACCTCATGGCTGGCATCATGATCTGTTTGGACCCAACCCTCATTTCTTTTCCCTCTCATTAATTATCTTAGAGATCTCTTCCATCTTTTCCCAAAGCAGCTAGGTGGTGCAGTGGATAGAACATAGGACCTAAAGTCAAATATAACCTTAGATACTTAATAGCTGTGGACAAGTCACTTAACCTTTCTTTGCCTCAGTTTTCTCAACCATAATATGGGGATAATAATAGCACCAATGTTGTTGTCCATAATGTCCAACTCTTCATGACTTCATTTGGGGTTTTCTTGGCAAAGATTCTGGAGTGGTTTACCATTTCCTTCTCCAGCTCATTGTACAGATGAGGAAACTGAGGCAAACAAGGTTAAGTGACTTGCCCAGGGTCACATAGCTAGTAAGTGTCTGAGGCCAGATTTGAACCCAGGAAGATGAGTCTTCCTGACTCGAAGCCTGGCATTCTATTCACTGTGCTACCTAGTTGTCCTTTGGCTTCCTTACACTTTTGGGTTCCAGATCTTTGACTTTCACATGAATTCTTGGTGTACAACCCATTTGGGATCTGGGAATTGACTGAGTTTTAATTCCATTCAGTTTTCATTCATTTGGTCATCAAACATTGAGGGAAAACTGTATGAGTGATAAACTTTGTTCCCACATTTGACATGCTTTTCTATTCCCTTCTAAAAGCACTAGAGAAATTCTTGATGAATTAAATCATGCAGTATACTATTGATATGGTGACCACATGGCTTGGATATTCTGGGATAGAATGGGAAAAGTTTAAGAAGCCCTGGAGTGGATAGAATGCCAGGCCTGGAGTCAGGAAGACTCATTTCATGAGTTCAAATCTAGCCTCAGACACTTACTTTACTGAACCAAAAATCAGGACACATGCAGCAACAAATGATATTCCTTTTCTACAACCTCTTCAAAATCACATTGTTTTTTTTGAGAAGATGAGTCTTCCTGACTTCAGGCCCAGCTCTCTGTTCACTGCACTGCCTAGCTGCCCCATAATAGCACCTACCTCCTAGGACTGCTGTGAGAATAAATTCAGATAATATTTGTAAAACACTTAGCAAACCTTAAAGTCCTATGTAAATGTTAGCCATTTCTTATTGGTCATACTTTAATTAATTAGACATTACGTATCACTTTCACCCATATCAGGAAACTCTAACTCCCATCCAACTTACCATCAATTTTCAACTCTTAGTCAATTTGTTAATCTTTAATTTTTTAATGGATCTGTGTGGCTCACTGATGAAGGCAAACTCCCTTTGCTGGTTCACATTATAATCTGTACACTCCTTCTGTGTGATCTTTGGGCCATAGTGGATCTATCTTTTAATATTTCATGGATACTGATGCAACATTTACACTGTCCCATTTGTTATCCTTTATCCTCACAAAGGGACTAGGTATGCTGGAGCCTTCTTGAGAAGCTTGAGAGAGGTGTCTGTGAAAATTTCAATGTGAGCATTTACACCTGAGAAATTGGCAAATGCTACAAATTGGAGCTTGGCTTATTGTTTTGTTGAATTTTAGATTTAAGAAAGTGATGAAGAAAATTTAACAATGTAAATTAAATTCTGTCGGGCATACATTTTTCCCCCAGTGAACCAATTGTTAAATACCTACCAGCATACCCTTGGGACCAGACAATGTTCTTTTCCAGGTACACATGTTTTGGTGTCATTTGCCACAATTTTCTCAGGAAAATTTCTCTCGTGTAGAAGACATTTTATCATGAGACAAAGAAAACTGCTTAGGCTTCCCTAAAATATTTTTAAGTTCTTCAGAGAAACTGCTGCCATCAACTCATAAAAGCCCATGAAAGCACCAAAGACACTTTTGTGATTCTACTGAAAGTTTCCCTCTCTCTCCTTAAACTATGATTTTCCTCCAGCACCAGCATTCAAAATAAATAACTTTTTTTTTGTTCAATGTTGTTGGTATATGGCTTGTTTAATCACTAGTATTGCCAAAAAAAATTATCTACTTTCTTTTCTTACAAATGAAGAATATTTCAGTTATATCAGGGATTAGACTTTGTGAGCTAGTCTGACTGTATCACCTCTATTTTAAACATAATTTTTTCCTTTTGGGTTTCAGATTCTTGACTTCCATATGAATTCTTGGAGTACAACCCATTTGGGATCTGGGAATTGACTGAATCTTACTTAATTCCATTCAGTTTTCATTCATTTGGTCATCAAACATTGAGGGAAAACTGCATGAGTGATAAACTTTGTTCCCACATTTAACTTGTTTTTCTATTCCCTTCTAAAAGCACTAGAGAAATTCCTGATGAATTAAATCATGCAGTATACTATTGACATGGTAACCACATGGCTTGGATATTCTGGGATAGAATATAACTTTCTTCTCAAGAAAAACAATGTGATTTTGAAGAGGTTGTAGAAAAGGAATATCATTTGTTACTCCATGTGTCCTGATTTTTGGTTCAGAAAACACAATTATTGTTTTGAAGATGTGAAAACAATAGAGGAAGTATGATTCCTTTTTTTTCCATCTCTGGCTTATGTGAGTGAGCTCTCAGATACTCCCTGATTTTAAAATTCTGGCCCCTGAGTCTTTCTCTACAGGTGTTCAGTAGGGCTATAATTAACTGTAACTATGCCTGGGCATAGTTTAGTTGAGGAGGAGTAGGGAATGAAGAGGACAATCTGAATGTGTAGTTATGCTAGGAGTGGCCCTGGACAGTGTGGCTTACATCCTCAGGAGAGATGGAGAAAGTAAAGTGGAGGGAAGGAGAGGGACATTATAGCAATGGAACCTTGGTGAAGGAAAGGGTGGTCACAGTGGTGACTTGGTATAATAGCATCCTGTGTTTCACAGGCTTATAAAGAGAGGCACTTTGTTCTCCCTCCCTGCCCCTTTCTTTCTTTCCCCCCACATCAGCACCTTGGAGAAAAGCCTCATCGTTGACCTTTTGCTAGTTATGACTTCAAAGTTCATACATTGTAAAACCTATTCTTGTTGTTTTTAAATGTGATTCAAGATTCCATAAAGATATCACCTAACATAGTACAATTTACACCATATGTGCTCAGTAAATATTTTCTGAATGATAAATTGTTGGATTTTTAAAAATAGATTGGAATTAACCATTGTGCTACTTTTTTCTTTTAACTTCAAAGGCCCTAATGTTCCTCAGAACCCAAGGAGTTGCTACTTCTTGAATGTAACAATTTAACCCAGCTGGATTTTGACTATTTATGATATTAACAATATTCTAAAAGATATGACAAATCACTCTATTAGAGATAACCTATAAAAATGCCTGTGCTTTCTTGTTTTTATGCCTTTGCTCATATCGATCCACATGTCTGGAAGCCCTCCCTCCCATCTTCTGCCTTTTGAATTACTGCCCATCCTGTAAACCTAACTCAAATGCCATCTATACCATGAAGCTTTCCCTGATCTCCCTTTAAAAAATTATTTACTTTTAGTTTTCAATATTCATTTTTATAAGATTTTGAGTTATAAATTTTTACCTTCCCTCTCTTCCCTCTCCCCAAGACAGCATACAATCTGATGTCGGTTATACATATACAATCATATTAAATATATTTCCACATTAGTCATGTTGTGAAAGAAGAATTAGAACAACAGGGAAAAACCATGATAAAGAAAAAAAGAGAAAACATAGTATTCTTTGATCTGCATTCAGACTCCATAATTCTTTCTCTGGATGTGGATAGCATTTTCCATCACCAGTCTTTTGGAATTGTCTTAGATCATTGCATTGCTCAGAAGAGCTAAGTCTATCAAAGTTGGTCATTGTGCAATGTTGCTGTTACTATGTACAATGTTCTCCTGGTTCTACTCACTTTACTCAGCATCAGTTCATGTAAGTCTTTCCAAGTTTTTCTGAAATCTGCCTTCTCATCATTTCTTATGGACTGATAGTATTCCATTACATTCATATACCACAATTTGTTCATCCATTCCCCAATTCGTGGGCATCCCCTCAATTTCCAATTATTTGCCACCACAAAAAGAGCTGCTATAAATATTTTTGTACATGTGGGTCCTTTTCACTGTTCTCTCTTTTTTTGTCAATGATATATGTCGCATATCAAAACTTACATGACACTGTTTGAATCTCTTATAAACTTACTATGTAAAAATGTGTATTTGAATTATGTTTGCTTTGTCCCTATTCTGAATTTAAACTCCAAAGATTAGAGACCATGTCTTATTTACATGTTGCATTTTCTTAATGCCTAGCTTAGTACTTTATACGTACTGTTGACCCTTAATAAATGTTTACTAAAATTGAATACAAATTAAATAAATTTATGTTTTTTTTTTCTCATGGTGAATGGAAAGAGAAATTTTGGAGAAGAAGGAACAAGAAAAAACTTAAACTCTTCATAAGCCAGAGTCATTTTTATTTGGAATCCTTTATGTGAGGGTAGGTTTTCATGAATTCATTTTTGACCTTTGTTTAGTACTTCTTAATTGTGGCAGGGAAACCCTGAGGAATGTCTTGGCCAGCTGGCTCTGAGTACCCTTGCTTTGCTAAAGCTGAAGATTAATCTATCTTCCACATAATCAAAAGAAATTGTTTTCTCCCAGATGTTATGCATGAGGCATTAAGGTTGTTTGAATACCTGTATTTATGGACCACCCTGAATATCAAATAAGAGTGTCATGGTACAGTAGAAAAAGCACTGGATTTATAGAATAGCTGTAACTAGGGCAAGACAATTGCAGTTTTTTTTTTTCCCTAGGGAGTTGAAATTTAGAGAGGCAACAACAAGGAGGGTGTCCCAAGGGAAACACAACCTTGAGAAGCCATTATGTAAGTTGTTTTGCATAACAACCTAGTCCAAGGAGAAGGTTGGAGGATAGTGGTGAGTGCTAAAAGCACAGTCCATGTCTTTGCCCCTGAATTTTCCCATACCCACTTAATTCCTTTCACTGTTTGCCCCATTAAATTGCACAGACTCACTAAGAACTCTGCCCACTCCTATTGTCGATACAGTAGTGCAGATTTATGAGGAATCTTCCCCACCTAACTGGTATTATAATAAAACCTCACTACTGTGACTGAAAGAAGGCTTGAGTGGTTGAATTCTTTCAAGGCAGACCTCACTGTACCCTTGCATTTTGGGATTCCCAACACCCCAAACCACAACACCTCCATTAAAGATTCCAATTTCTGCTACTTTGGTAGTATTCTTTATTTCAGGTTGACATACCTCTCTCTTTCAGGAGGGGAGTAGCATGTTTCATCATGAGTCCTCTGTAATCATTGTTGGTCATTGTGATGATCAGAGTTCCTAAGTCTTTCAGAGTTGTTTGTCTTTATTATAGTTTGATTATTAATGAAGCTTAAACTCTGAGATGCAAGTTGAACTTTGAAGCATTCTGATATCATGAACTTTCCAAGTCAGCTTCATCCCAGTTTTAAAATCATTGATACCCAACATAAATCCCTTTAAATCATTTAATATTAAAATGATGTACATTTGGATTTGACTTTAGGATCCTAAGGATTGCAGACATCAAAATGCATTAAAATTAGGTCTGTAGAATTGATGTTAATGAAGAAGTAAAATTGGGGTCCTTGGTTGTAGAGTTTCTCTTCTTAGTGGACCCCTTGACTGGTAAAATCAATAGCTACAACATAAGCTTAATTCACCCTCTGACTCAAGAGGCCCAGGGAAATAGCAACATAAATGAAACTGTTCTCATATTTTATTTGGAAATAGAAAGTAAAACTCCTGTGATGAAGTGGATTTGTCAGTCTGTGCATACCAGTGCCAGGCACTGTGCTAAGTGATGGGTATATAAAGAAAGGTAAAAGACAGTCCCTGCCCTCAAGTCTAATTCACTATTAAAAGGACATTTTAAGGAAATAGGAAAATGCAGACTATATTGACATATTGTTAATTTAATTTTTGAACCTGGAGGTGTTTACAAGAGAGACATTGAAAGATTATAGTTAATTATAGAATACTGTCATGAAGTGTGTCTGTGTGTGTGTGTGGTGGGGGGGAGTGCTAAAATCACAGTTACAATTGTTAAACCTGGAGAAAGAGTTGGTAAAGCTAATCAGAATGAATCAGTTTTTCCCTAGCATTAGAGATTCATTCATTTGGGTTTAGAAATTGAAGGACTCTGTTAAAATGCAAATAGCCTATGTGGGGAAAACAGTTCAATTCATTAAGGAATCACATAGAAACCTGTTTGCACTCAGTTTGTGAAATAAGAAGAAAAAGAGCAGGGATTTGAGAGGAAGTGCTTTAGGATAGACACATTTTGATTGGAAGGGTGGGAATTAGAAAAGGGTCATTAGAGAAGGGGATAACCCAGGAACACTGAAGGTAAAATTCCTCTACATAAACTTTTCCTAGGACTGACCAGACATCCAAGATGCTAAACTAAGTTTTCCCTTTAGCTAGAACTTCCTTTTCCATGTCCACAACCCATTGCCAGAGAAGTGGAAGTGACTTTCTTTTGTTCCAAGTTTCTTTACTGTGTCTCCCAATCTACTACTCTCTCCTGTAGTTGTCAGCCTAATGGCTTCCATCTTATTATTTACCTGAACCTCAGCCTCCATGGGGCAGTTGGGTTGGTCACATTCAATCAATCAAGAAGCATTTAAAAAGCACCTATTTACATACCAGGAACTGTTGTTGGGGATACAAATACAAAAGTAAGATAATATCGGTCCTGAAAGAGTTTACATTCTTTTGGGGGTTATTCCCAGATAAGCTAGGTGTCCTGTGCAGTAGATAGAGTGTCAGGCCAGGCCTGAAGTTAGTTAGTTTTGTTACTCTGGTGATAAGATTCAGGGACACCCTAAAATGTTGAGGTGCAAGATTGTTTCAAAAGAATTTACTCAGGCAGTCTCCAAATCAAGTAAAGGCATTTATTGGGGTAACACAATATACCAAGAAGGCTCCTTTGCCCCTGAAGGGAGATGCAGCTAAAGGGAGACCCTAGCTTAAGGGAGAGTGGCAACCCCCTAAGGGAGGCAGGCCCCCCCAAGGGAGAAGGGCCCCACAAGGGAGAGGGCTGCTAAAGGGAGAAATTCACTAAGGAAGATACCAGCTTAAGGGGGATACCCTCCGCTTAAGGAAGATGCCCAAGTAAGAGAGAAGCCTGAGTAAAGGGTATGTCTAAGTAAGGGGGACACCTTCCACTTAACGAAGATACCCACTAAAGGGTACTCCCTCTGCTTGGTGTGTTGTGTTATGTTGTGTTACCCCAATAAACACCTTTACTTGATTTAGAGACAGCCTGAATGAATTATTTTGAGACAACCTTGTACCCCAACATTTTGGGTGCCCCTGAACCTCATCACTGGGTAAGTCATTTAACCTTGTTTGCCTCAGTTTCCTTCTCTGTGAAATGAGCTGGAGAAGGAAATTGCAAACCACTCCAATATCTTTGCCAAGAAAACCCCAAATGGGGTTACAAAGAGTCAGACAATAACAACTCAGATAAGTAAATACAGAATACAAATAAATACAAAGTGACTGGGTTCAGGCACTAACAAATGGAGGAATCAGGAAAGGCCTCTCTCTAGTAGGAGGTGACACTTGAATTGAACTACGAAATGAAATATGAGTTCCAAGGACAGACTTTTAGGAAAGAAGATCATCCTTGAGGATACACTGGTAAATACTTAATAATTAGCTCTCTGGGAATAAAAATGATTGATGACACACTTTTAAGTTTAATCTGCATTACCAACATTTTCTTCATCATTTTACTAAGTCTAGAAAAGTCAATAAAACAATAAATCAAGCCCTGATTTGGAGCAGTTGCTGATTTCTGAGGTTGTAAATACTCACACTGAAAATTTAACAATTGGCTCTAGCAAGCTAGTAAAAGCTAACTTTTCCCATTCAAGCCCCTTTTCATGTTTTAGCAGTGTTCATCTGTGTTGTGTAGCGTGACGGCATGCACATTGCAAAGTGAGCATGCTGTGTGTTGCGAACCAAGGCTGCAGTGAAGTTGTATGATGTAAAACAGGCAAGCATTGCCAGAAACACCTTGGATTCATTATGTGTTTAATTTTGAATTAATTTTTGGTGTTTGTGCATTCAAAAACTTTTTACTGTTGCCAAATTTTTCACAACCAATATGAAGTCGAAACCCACAGTTTAAGAAGTGCTGCTCTAGAGCACAATTGACATAGAACAAGTAAGACAGTTTATCTGGAATGTGGAGTGTGTAGTGGAAAGTGATGAATAAACAAATCATAAAGAAGTCTGTGCCCACTCCCCAGGGACCGAGGTGGTGTAAGGGAGAGTGTGTCCCTGAGGTGTTGGAGGAAATGTTTGAACTTCTTTTCTTGCTATACCTGTAAATTGCTTGGTCATTTCAATCATGTCCAACTCTTTGTAACCCCTTTTGGGGTTTTATTGGCAAAGATACTGGAGTAGTTTGCCTTTTCCTTCTTGGCTTATTTTACAGATAAGGAAACTGAGGCAAACAGGGTTAAGTGACTTACCCAGGGTCACTTAACTGGTAAGTGTCTGAGGCCAAATTTGAACTCACCAAGATGAGTTTTCCTGATTCAAAGCCCAGTGTTCTATTCACTATGCCCTTCTAATTAAATATCATTTTGTAAAGGATGATTGATGTTAACTGGATAGATGAAACTGGGATGCTAGTTACTGCTGATTAATAGTATGTAGTGAATAATAGTAGGGGGAACACCCAGAATTGGGACTTGAACTGAAGGCATTAAAGAAGAGACACCCAACCTCTCAGGGAATATTCCTAGAATCCTGAGGAAGAGATGTGGTAGCCTACCTCTGGATTAGTGAACCCAGAGAATACTCACTACAAAAGCTGTTTTTTGGGGGGTTCAGGGGAGAGGGGTTGGAAGATCTGGGTGTTTATAGGTAGCAGGGAAGGAGCCAGTGGATAAGGAAAGGTTCAGTAGAGAGATGATTATTAGAGAGGCATGGGAAGAGATGTGGCCAAGGGAACAAATAGAAGGGTTAGCAATGGCAAGAATAGTCACAGCCTGCCCTCTGAGACAGGAGCAAAGAAGAAAAGAATGAGGTATGAGGCTGAGATGATTTGAAATGTGGAGATGGGGAAGAGAGGGAGATCTGGATGACTGGCTACTAGTACACTACATCAGGTTGCATAAAGAGCTGGTGGTACAATGGTAATATCTTCCATTATCAACACTTAGAGCTTCCACAATTGCACCATGTCAAACCATGTACAAGATCATAAGGCTAACATTAGAAGTAGATGTCCACTTACTGTGATTCTGGAGTTACCTACAAGGACACCTACTCAAACATAGTAAATCATCTGCATACGATTCCATCATTATAAAGCTTCAAATAAGCCTTGAAGATTTTTTCATGTTCCAAGATTCACCTGTTTAAAATGTCAATAACCCTAAAATTGAGGGCAACCAGGTTAGTGAAGGTCCTTGGGAACATGATATATGAGAATCAGCTGAAAAAAAAACCTAGAGGAAAAAGATACCGCTTTCTAGACCTATATTCCAAAGAGACTAAAGAAAGAAAAAGGTCTTATACATACAAAAATACTTATAATAGCTATCTTTTTTGGTGACAAAGAACTGAAAACTAAGGAAGAGTCTATCAATTGGGGAATAGCTGAGTAAATTATGGTATTTTAATGTAATGAAATAATGATGTTGAATGTAATGAATCCGAATATAATGAAATACTATTCTGCTGTAAGAAAAGGAACCATTTCGGGGAAATCTGAGAAAAATTGTATGAATTGAGGCAGAGTGAAATAGGCAGTACCAGGAGAACAATTTATGCTATAAACATTTAAAAGAACTTTGGTCAATGCAATGATCAACCATGACTCCATAGGATGAGGAATGCTACTGATTTCTGACAGAGAAAGGATGGACTAATTATATAGACAATCAGGGAAGTTGTTTAGCTTGACAATGCATATTTCTTTTAATTTTTTTGGAATTTTTTCCTAGTGGAAAGGGGAGAAAAAATAAACACTTATTAATTTATGAAAAATAACATTCAGGGTATGTATATTGACTGTTATCAAATATTTGAATGACTGCCATGGGGAGGAGATATTAAGCTTGTTCTGGGCCCAAGGTGATTGCAACCAGGAGCAGTGGAAATTGCAAAAGAGGCAAATTTAGGTTTCTTATTAGGAAAAGCTTCCTAACAATATGAGTTGTTTAAAAAAGGAATGGGCTGCTCTAGGAAGTAGTGGCTTCCATTTTTTGAAGGTTACCAAGTGGAGACTGGATGACCACTTCATTGGAATATTATAATGGGGATTCTATTTGTGTAGGAGTTAAAGGTTGGGGTAGATGGCTGGCTGCTGTCCCTTCCAATTCTGCAAGCTTATGATTCTGGTAAATGGATCACACTTTAAGCTAGTGGCTCTCAAAGGGTTTGCAGTGACTTGTCCTTTCAGTGTGGGTGCTTACGCATTTTCCTATTGTGAAATCCATATTTAAAATACTGTGATTTTCATCTAATAATCATTAGCAAAGATTCTTTGATAATTGATTTACTTATCCATTGAATGTAGGAACCTAGTCAAACATCTGTGCTTGAATCACATTGATAATTCAAATCTGAGCAATTTCAGAAATAAGTAGCAAATGGTCCCCTCTGAATTTTTCTGCATGGTTTAGGCTTCAAAATAAAGCTATATCTGCATTTGTATACATTGTTGGAGTCTTTATTTACTTTGTTCTCCTGGTTCTCTTTTCTTTATCCTGCATCAGTTTCTATAAGTCTTCCCAAATTTCTCTGAATTCCTCATATTTGCCATTTCTAACAACACAATAGTATTCCATTCATTCATATACAACAATTTGGCCATTTCCCAAGCTGATTTTCTTTTAAAATCCACCTATTTTCTGACAACCCAACTACTAATATAATAACAAACAACTTACATAATTAGAAGGAAGTGTTTGTTCTCAATAAGCAGGAAATAAATTTGGGATAATATAGGATGTGAAAATTCAACTTGTGAGATGCTTCATGACAATTTCCATTCCCCGCCCCCCCTTATTTGCTTAGGCCAGGGTGTGCAGCATTAACTTGGGCAGACTACAGACATATGAAGGTGGAAGGGAGCAGGTGGAGTTATTTTGCAAATTATGTTTCCAATTTCCAGTGTACAGAGGTGGCATTCAGATTGAGTGTGTGAAAGAGGGGAAAGACTGATTAAATTTGCTATTGTATCCAGATTGGCCTTGAAACTCTATTACTTTTTACTATTTCCACATTAGAAGTGATAGACAGATGGAGTCAGGTAAGACTCTAGTGCAGTGGGGAAATAGCTGGGGTTGCCTGGGTAACCTGGGACTCTCCTCTCATTTTGTGTTATGTTGTATATGTTCTATTGGTGCATAAGCTGCCCTGAAGGCTACCAGTGGAGGTAAATATTACATGTCTGTGGTTTCCATTAAATTCTGCACTTTGAATGTTTTTAGCTTAGTGGTTCACAAATTTTTGGTCTCAGGACCTCTTTATATTTTAAAAGATATTGAGGACTCCTTCCCAATGAGCTGTTGTTTTATGGGTTATTTCTCAGAGTGTGATGATAAATATTTAACAACTGACTTTCTGGGAAAACAAAGCAAAACATGTTAACAGAACACATTTTTAACTTTCATCTGCATTATTAGCATTTTATTAAGTCTAGATAATCAACAAAACAATAAATCAAGTCCCATTTTGTTGCTTGTCCATTTCTGAGGTATCAATGCTCATACAGAAAATTTACCAATCAGCTGTCCAGTTTCGGCTGACTCTAGCACACCTTTGATTATTTCTATCAGTATTTACCATATAAAAAATGAAAGAGCCATAGTGTTATTATGAAAATAGTTTTTCTAGGTCCCTGAAAGGATTTGGGGGACCTCAGGGCTCCCTAGACTACATTTTGAGACTTCTGCCTTAGCTGTTCTTGGTAGGTAGAATTATAATCAGTATCAGAGTCATCATAGAATTAATAGGTGGTGAGAAAGATTCAGAAATTCATAGATTCGTAGACTAGACATGGAAAGAAATTGACATTATCTAATTCAACCTTTTCATTTTATGATTGTGGAAACAGAGGTCCAGAGAGTGGAAGTGATTTGCTAAGAAAGATTGCTATTCAACTGATTTTATCCTATAACTTATTTTCATGCTTAGTGATTAGTTCTGTACCAAAAAGACACCAATTTGGGGTTTTGAGATTTTCAGTTATGTGATATAATTCAACTAATCTGCAGATCTCTAAGAGTTCTCCACATTGGCTAAAAAAAAAAAAACCAGTAAGTATGTATGTATGTATGGATACATATATTTTTATATGTATAAGAACATATATATTTACATATTCCCTTCTAACTTGGCTGTCTCTGCTGGTCAAATATTGAGCATGTGTATGTGTATGTGTGCATATGTATGTACACATGCGTATGCATATCTGTGAGTATATACCCACATACACATGTGGTTTTTGACTAGCAAAGACAGCAAAATTGAAAGGGCTTGGTATTTACATTTATTCACCATCATATATATATATATATATATATATATATATATATATATATATTTCTCTTTTTTTTAGAAAGGCCTTAGACTATTTTATGGAACTTTAGAGATTACAGGGCATAGTTTAAAAGATGCTACTTTAAACCATTACTACTACTACTTCTACTTGCTCACATTTATATAGTACTTTGTATGTGCCATGCATTGTGCTAAGCACTTTACAATTATGATCTAATTTGACCCTCACAAAAATAGGTACTATTATCAGTATCTTCATTTTACAGATGAGGAAATTGAAACAAAGGTTAAATGAACTGCCCAGCGTCACCCAGCTAGTCTGAGGCCAGCTTTGAACTCAGGTCTTCCTGACTCCCAGTCCAGTACTAGCTGTCCCATGGTATTATGTATTACTTTATATATTCCATTAATTAGTATGGAATCATAAATCATTAGGAAGGGAGAGAATGGAAAGAGGGAGGGTGTGCCTGAATTTGAATCTAGCTTCAAATACTTACTAAAGCAAGTCACCACAGACCACCAAGTTACCTAACGAGGAGTGAACGGGCTCATCAGAATGAGACACAGAAAGAGAGACAAGTAGGGGGCTATCAAAATAAAGAAAAGGGGCACTCAGAGGTACCAGGTAGAAAAGTACCTGAGGCATCTTCTGATTTCAACCTTCACCTAGGGTAGGCCTTCTGTGTTTGCCAACTAAGAACTGATGATTCTCTTTCAGTTCTAACCCCATCCTCTTCCAATAATCCTAAAGAAAAAGAACTGCTTGCTTTACCACAGTATAGACAATATGGAAGTTGGAATTAAGTTCCCATGAAGGTGGCAGTCTTTAATCTGCTTTGACAACTTGGTAAGGAAACAAATGCTATCAAACCCAACATACAGGGGAATTGGAGATAGCTGATATAGAACCTGAGAAATGTGCTGTGTACTCTAAATGGCCGTCATTACTGTTATTCCCACTGGAGGCTGTTCATTGGTCAGGCTGCAACAATTTAGTATTTCAAAAAATTATTTGGATTAGCAATGACAGCACTGTTTTGACAAGACTCCAAGTAAAACTCTAACACTAGTGAATCATATGCAATAGAAAGGATGATTGATACTCTAGAAGTTTTGAAATATTGGGCTTTGTAATCATATTTCTAGGAGAAAACAAAATTTGTCAGACATTTGGGGGATTGGCAAAAGACAGGGATATTTTTTACGCCATCTGAATCAGACGTGAAAGATTGCTTTGAGAAAAGTTAACCATTTGTTCTGATGGTTGCCGTGTTTTACTCCCAGAGGAGACTTATGAATGGTTGAAGTGCTGGGGCAACACAGTTACATGGGTGCAAAACATCAAATGGGGTGAGGGAGTACTGAGTCAGAGTAGAGTGGAAGCAATCATCCCTCAGTTTCCTGGAAGTTATACTCTGATCTCCAGCTCAAATTGAGCATCTAGCTCAAAAGTTAGGTTTCTGTCAGAGTGCCATGATCATGGCAAGATAGCCTAGAGTGGCCAGCACTCTCTAGAAACCATTTTTGGTGAGATTAGGGTTAGAAGGAATTCAAAGACATGGGGATATGTGGAATAATTATTGAGTTCAAGAATCAAAGAAAGTGCTACTTTATCTTTAAGTGAATCATGGGGTTGGTACAAATCTCATGGTTATCAGTTCCAGTAACCTTATAGCATCTGCTCTTTAGTTATGTTTTCTACTATGTGTGGCATACTGATATCCTTTCTGCATGGGATAAACTTCCTCAGGTCCCTTACATCAATATAGGGTAGCATAATGAAAATATAACCTGTGGCCTAGTGCCCCCTGTGGATTCGCATAGACTAAGTCTGATCTCAGGGACTGAAACAGCAAGTTTATATCTCTTTCTTTTACTATATTTTATATTTATATTTTATTATATTTCTTTTCTTATATCTTCTTTAGAATTTACTTTGGAAAGTACTCTGAATATAATTTATATCCAGGTTTCCATAATTGTAGATAATGGAGTTAGCCTCATCCTTTATATGTACTCAAGGTAACAATTGCATATCATGAAGAGGACAGTCTTTTCATTTCATTTCATTTCATTTCATCCCATAAAAAATTCAGAAGACACATAGGGCACACTGATATTAAAGAGATATTAAAAAACACAGAAGGCATCCTTTACAGTTCATAAGCTTCCCTCAGAATAGAATTGAACTTGGTCTTGCCAGCAAGGTAATACATGCCCAGTAAAATTCTTTTCTCCCATAGGATTCTTCAGGATCCCTTCCTGACTCACCCTGTGGTTTGGACTCACCTTGAAAGGCAAATATATTTGATAGGCAACCTTCTTCTCATTAGACCTGTACTGTATTAGTCACTCATGCTAATAATATGGGGCAAAGTCTCAGTCTTTTGGTCCCCCATCTCATGGCTTTAGCTTTTTACTGATCCTCCAACATCAGGGTCTCATGAGTGATCCTCTTCTTTCTCCTAAGTGACACACTATCCATGAATTGGCCATTTTTCTTTAGAAGGTCCAACCACTGACTTCTTGAACTTGGACTCACTTTTAAACCAACATCTACAATAACTACTCAACTGCCTGATCAATTTCCCTTCTTTGCTAGAAATCAGCATCATGTTATCTCAGAAATCCTCCTCCTCTAAAGCAGGAGTTCAAGAATAATATTGTCTTTGGACTCTTCTCAAAGGGCACATGCATGCACATATTTAATTCTGATGAGGGAAAAGACAAAAGGCTAAAAAGCAATTAGTCTTTGTTCTATCATAGGTCAACAAGATGAATGGTTTCTTCCACAAGATATGCCAGTCAGCCAGTTCCTCCTGGGTATAGTCTTAGCTCCTGATATCTAAGAGATGCAAAGTAGCAGGTCTAAACCAATTTATCTCAAGAAAGATGGTCTCTGAGACTGAACCATGTCCTCTAAAGAAGAAACCAGTAGATACAGTCTCATCCTATAAGGAGTGATTCTTTTAAAATATTCCAGGCAGAGGCTCATATCATGAAAGCTCATTAAGTTCTACACGTCATGGTAACTCCCTTGATCAATTTTCCCTTATAGGAGTAGTAAATTGAACTTTACGCTTCCCATTCATAGGCTTCTGATGTCCATTAGTGAGATGAGTGTGGAAGGAAGGGACGGAAAAGCATAAGGATCAGAGTTCAAAGACAGAAATGACTTATCATAATTGATATACACATGCATGCAAGTGCTTCAAATGGAGATTCTGAGGCCTCTGAAATAAAGGGGCACTGGAATATTGTGTTAATTTGGTTATGTTCTAGCTCACCAGGACTATATGGGAAAAATGCAGATCTTGAGAGAGAATCACTCTCTGCAGTTGTCTTAGTACTAAAACGGGGTCTACACAGCTGGTAGTTAGTTGATGATTCAACAATTTCTCAAGTTAATGTAATCAATATACATGAATAAGTCACATTATTCAAGTTTGGGGGAGTAACAATTGCTTTGTATTTTCACTTTTCTTTGCAGATGTAAACCAAGAGTTCTTAACCTGCTGTCTGTGCATTTGTTTTCCTAATATTTGGATAATTGTATTTCAATGTAAATGATTTCCTTTATAATTCTACCTTTTTTTAAATTTAAAAACACTATTCTAAGAAGGAATTAATTTGCTTCACCAGATTTTCAAAAGGATCCATATTCCAAAAATGATTAATTATTTGATTTAAACATAAGGTTCAAACATATATGGTATATTTGTATATAATAGAGCTTATATGTATTTATCATACATAATATAATGTATACATATGCAACACATACATACGTAAACACATGCATTATATAATATACACATACATGTATCTATGTTTTAAATATGTGTGCATGTATTTGAAAGGAAGAGGATATAGAATTAGTTTGATTCCTTCCCAGTTTGATGAAAAATCCTGGTGATCTGGGATGAAGAGACCAGACTAGATTAATACAAGCTGAAAAACAAACAAACAAACAAACAGACCACGGTAAAGCCAGAATATATCAGTTTAATAGAAACTAGTTAAGGACAGGGGCTATCTCATTTTTATCTCATTACTCCCATCACTTAGCACAATGCCTGGCACATGGAAAGTGCTTCATAAATGTTGAAAGGAATTTGATTCACTCTGGTCACTGTACTAGATCCACCTGGTAGTACCACAACTCACTCAAATATGTGAAAGGAAAGATCCATGTGGAATCATAGGTAAGAGGAAAGTTGAAATAATTTTCTTTAATATTAGAAGTATTTATATTTATTCCTTTTGCTTTTTTCTGATTATATATATATCCCCTTGAATTGAGTCCTCCCTTGTATTAAATAAGAGCAGTTAAGCAAACCCAATTCATACAATGGCCTTGTGTGACCATTTTTGTTAGATTATGCACCTGTAGTCCTTCATTTCACTACAAAGAAGGGGCCAGAGGGTTTTATCATCTATTTCTCTGGACCACAAACAGACTTGTGGTTTTCTAATAATGTGGATTTCCCATTAAACAGGTTAAAATGTCTTCTCAGGTGCTTTTTTTCCTCCTGGCTCCCTCTAGAGGAAGACAATATTTATTGCACAATTAGAAGAAATGAAGCATATGATTTGGATTTCAAGATTTGATGTCTGTCTTGAACTTGACAGTTTTCAAGATGTTGAGAAAACCCAAAGGGATTTCCCAGTTTGGAGACTGCTACAATTTTCTTCTCTGTTTCTCTGGGAAATGTTCCAATTTCTTTACCTCTTCTGTTTTTCTCTCTCTTCTTTTTTCTTCCTGGTTATTCTTAGTATGGAGCATTTCCCCATTTTGGAGAAGATGAGGTAGAATGAAGAGGACCTTTGACACTAAATGGAAGAGTTAAGACTCTTTCCAAGACAAATGCTATGAATGGACTAGATATGGGCTAAGGGCCAATTGCTATATGTATTTCTTTTTGTCCCCTGGAACATATTTGTTGGGAAATTTTCTAATGAAACTGATATGTTAGTTTGTCTACAAGTCTATCTTAAAATAATCCTTGGTGTTCTTTCATGACATTTATAAGGAGAGCATCTGGGTGTTACAGAGTGAAATTTATAGACGTGGTATCTGAAATGAGATGCATTTGGAGTCAGGAAAAATAAGTCTCAAACACAGGTCTCCTACTTACTATCTGACTTTGAGTGTTTTTGTACCAGTGTGGGCCTCAGTTTCCCCATCTGTAAAATGAGATGGTTGAACTGACTATGATGGCTTCAGAATTTCCTTCCAGCTATAGATGTATGATACTATGACTTTTAATGTTCTCCCAGTGCCAAATCTTATCATCCTTTAACATTATGAATTACTCAAGAGAATGTGTGTCAGAGAGAGACAACCACACCCTCAGTTTCCCCCATGAACCCATTTGATGATGGAATTTCCTTTTGACATTTTATGAGGCCAGGAGGCTTTAATCTAAATTGTATTTGTATCTTATCCCTTAGTGAGGGGAAATTATTTCTCCTTAACAAATGTTATCAGGCAGATTGTGTTAACATGATTTCAACTGTTTGTTTTGATTGATTAGTTAATTAGTTCTGCATTTTTATCAGTTATATTCCTTATCAGTGAGAACAAAGCTAAGGGAAGCAAATACAAGCTTCCTCCTGACTGAGCAAATCTTTTCTACAGACTGGCAGGAAAAGACCACAACAGTCTTTAAAACAGACATGCTTAGCCTAGGCTCTGTGAATGTGTTTTTAAATATATTTTAAATAATTGGCTTCCTTTGCAATCCCATGGATTTATATATCTAAAAACATTATTATGAGAAAGGGTTTCTAGGCTTCATCAGACTGTCTAAGGGATCCATAACACAAAAAAAGTTAACAACATCTACTTAAAATGAGAGGCGACTAGGACTTCTGTACAATGGAATTAAAAGAACACTGGGCTTAGAGTTCAAAGACCCTTACCTGGGTTCCAGTCTAGCTTCCATTACCTACTAACTGGGTGACATTGGGCAAGTCACTTAGTTTCTCTGAGCTAATTTTATCATCTGCATGTAATAGGGGTAAAGAGTTTGGTGTGCCATTCCAAAGCTCCAAGTTCTTCAGAGATGAACATGTTTTACTGGAAGTTGTCAGGGGGCAGACTTAATACTCCAGGTATATTTTAGCCAGAATAGATCTAGGGGTCTTACTATTTATAACTGTCAGATGTAAAATGGGATCATAGCAATCTTTGCCTTCCTTACCTCACAGGGTAGATAGAGATCAATATAAATTTTCATACTTGGAATACAAAAAAATTAACTTCAGAAGTATAAGATGGTGGAGGCATCATTAGAAAGCAGTTGTTCTGAAAAAGATCTGAGAGCTTTGTGTATTGTAGCCCTTATATGAGCCAGCAATGTGAGAGATAGAATTAAGATAGTAGAATAGCAAGAAGAAGTACAATCTATAAAGCCTTATGGCTTCCATATGGAAGTCTTCCATACAGATCTAGAAAACACACCAGACCAAGTTCTGACTGGGAAAGCCAAGAAAAACATCACAATAGACCATTTGCCCCAACCAGGTTGGCATACAGAGATAGAGAGGTCTGTGAACACTGGGAACAGAGTCTGGCTGGGACCCAAAGGTAAGCCTTATGGATCATTCACATGCTTAGGAACCAAAGGGGACAGAGACAATGTACCAGAAAGGAAAGCACTGGGGCAGGAAGAGATATCAGGGAGAGCTTGAGCTTGTGTAGGACTTGTACCTTGGGCTGGTATTCCTGGTTGAGGAGTAGTAGTGGGGTATGAATACCTAAACCATGAAGTAAGGAAGCAAAAAATAAGACCTATAGACCAATGTCACCTATAAATATTTATATAAACATTTTAAACAAAATCCTAGTAAGAAGATAAAAAAGAATTTGGTATGACCAAGTTGGATTTATGTTAGTGGCACATGCCCATTGATGGGTACATGGTTAATCATTAGGAAAATAATTCCCAAATTATTTTATGTTGAAGACAAAAACACTCCAACCACTTGAATATATCAATTGTTTCAGAAAAACTCATTGACAAAGTACACCACTTACTTTAGCCAAAAAATGCTCAAAAAGCATAGACTTGGAAGGGGCTATATGATGTGTGTGTGTGTGCATGTGTGTGTGTCTGTGTGTGTGTGTATACATACATATGTGTGTGTGTGAGACCAAAAAATCATCATTATTTGCAATGGGGAAAGCACTAGAAACTTTTCCAACAAATATAGACGTAAAGCAGGGATGCTCTTAGTTTTCACAGTGGATGTAGGGCTGGGCCTGGAGTCAGAAAGATCTGAGTTAAAATCCAGAGGTTACTCTGTTTGCCTCAGTTACCTCATCTGTAAAATAGGGATAATAATAATTCCTACCTCCCAGGGTTGTTGTGAAAATCAGATGAGATAATAATTGTAAAATGCTTAGCACAGTGCTTGACACATAGTTAAGTGCTGCATAAATGTTAA
The DNA here is from genome assembly GCF_900497805.2 of Vombatus ursinus. Taxonomy (NCBI): domain Eukaryota; kingdom Metazoa; phylum Chordata; class Mammalia; order Diprotodontia; family Vombatidae; genus Vombatus; species Vombatus ursinus. The sequence continues at coordinate 4,522,248 of NW_020954572.1, read as the reverse complement.
TTATTTTTATACCACCTTCATTTCCCAAAATATTCTGCCTTCTTCCCTTCCTTATGACAAAGAATAAAAGAAAGAAGAGAGATAATACATGTTATATAAATGTTAGTTATTATGATTATTATAGAAGTGCTTGTGATAGCAATAAGACAAGAGAAAAAATTAAAAGCGTAACTACTGACAAAAAGGAGTGAAATTATTCTTATTTGCAGATGGCATGATGAGTTACTTCGGAAATCCTAGAGAATCAGCAAAGAAACTAACAGACAAAATAATAGTTTTAATAAACAAGAAGGGTAGAAAATAAATTTACATAATTATCATCAGCATTTTATATAGTGATAACAAAATCCTGTAAGAAATAATGGAAGAGAAAATTATATCCAAAGTAAGTATAGATTATATAAAAATCTGCAAATCAATCACACTCAAGATTTATAGAAATATAGTCCCCCCCAAATCCTTAAAGAAATAGTAAAATTACATGTATTTTGCTTAATATTCATTGTTCATCTTTGAGTTATTACCAATATTATAAAAATTATGGAATTGCCTAAATTAATTTGAAGATTTAGTTTTATACCGAACTTCAAAGGGGGTATTTTATAGACTCAGGCAAAATAATAACAAAATTCGTTTAGAAGAACAAAAGGTCTAGAATTACAAGACAATTTTGAAAAAAAGATAGGAATGAAAGGGGATTAACACTTCTAGATTTCAAGTTGTACTACCCAAACTATTTGGCACTGTTTAAATAATATTAAAGCAAATCATGGAATGGATTAGACAGGCAAGAATCAGAAAAAATACCAAACAAAAACCCAAATTTAATAGCTCAGTGTTAAAGACAAACAAACAAACAAACAAAAAACCTGAGAACATTAACTACTTAGTGAAGAACTCTCTATTTGACAGAAACTGCTGAGGAAACTATAAAATGGTTGTGCAGAAATTAAATTCAGACCAACATATTATACTATAATTGCAAAATAGGTACCTAATCTGAACATAAAATGTAACACCATAATATACTAAGATTGGGTATCTTTTACAGCAATGGCTATGCAGAATCTGTTAAAAGAAATAATATCTTATTTTCCCCCAATTACAAGTAAAACCAATTTTTAACAAATTAAAAAAAAATTTTGATTTCCAAATTCTCTCCTTCCTTCCTCACTTACAAAGCAAGCAATTTTATATAGATTATACATATGCAATCATGCAGGACATTACCATATCAATCATGTTTTAAAAGAAGACACAGACCCCACTTCCCCACTCCTGAAAAAAATAAAGTGAAAAATAGTATGCTTCAATCTGCATTCAGGCTCCATCACTTCTTTCTCTGGAGGTGGATAGCATTTTTCATCATGAGTCCTTTGGAATCCTCTTGGATCATTGTATTACTGAGAAGAGCTAAGTCATTCACACTTGATCATCATACAGTATTACTGTCACTGTGTACGATGTTCTCCTTGTTCTGCTCATTTCACTTTGCATCAGTTCATATATGTCTTTCCCAGTTTTTCCTGAAAGCAACCTTCTTGTCATTTCTAATAGCACAGTAATATTCTGTTACAATCATATACACATCGTATACAATCACAACTTGTTCAGCTATTCTCCAATTGATGGGAATCCCCTCAATTTCCAATTCTTTGACACTACAAATGGAGCTGTTATAAATATTTTTATACAAATAAGCCCTCTCCCCACTTTTTTTTTAATCTCTTTGGAATACAGACCTAGTAGTGGTATTGCTGGATGAAAGGGTATGCCCAGTATTATAACCTTGACATAGTTATGGAGAAACTTATTAACCAAACAAGAAAGAAAGGTAGACATGAAAACTAAAATGTATACTATCATGTGGAATTGAAAAGTTTCTGCAACAAAATTAATGCAGCTGGTATGAGATGGAAAAATATCAAATGTGAAAACTCAATTCATCAAATATTTCTGATGAATCTAATACCCAAGATATATGGAATTTACCTAAATATATATAGTATTTAGAACCATTCCCCAATTGATAAGTGGTTAACAGAGATAAAACAAAAACCAAACCATATGAAATATTGTACAACCATATGAAATATCACTCCCAACCACTAATAAGAGAAATACAAATCAAACATCTCAGAGGTTTTGCCATACAAATAATAGACTTAAAATTATGACAAAAGATGGAAATCCATGTTCAAGGTTCTGAGAAGAGAGGTATACTAATACACTGTTGCTGGAGCCATGAACTGATCCCACAATTCTGGAAAACACTACATAATTATATTTTTAAAAAAGTGACTGAAACATCTATACACTTTGACAGAGTGATCCCATTGCTAAGCATATTGTTTAAGTTGGTCAAACACCAACTCATATACACAAAAATGAGAAGGGTCTCATATACACAAAAATACTCACAGCAACAATTTTGTTATTACAAGAAAGAATTGGAAACAAATTAAGGAACGGCTAAATCAATATGAAGAATTCAGAGATGCACAAGAAGACTTATATGAACTGGAGCATAGTGAAAACAATACAGGATAATATTCTAGGATGTGGGAGGGTGTGGTGGGGTGATGGTATAGTAGGCCAGGCTTGACTGAGACTGAGATTGAGATTCAAGATTGGAGCAGGATGAGACGTGATTTTCAGCTAACAAAAGGAAGTTTATTAGCCACAGCAAGGGAAGTATATTCAACGAGGATACAGCATAGATTCAGCTGAACATAGCTTCCCTGTGCTGGTCTTGGCAATGCTATTGGTTTGTCAGTCAGAAATCCCAGCCTTCATCTCCTTGCTTTGGAAAGACTAAGTCTTAATAGTCAGAACCTCCCCTGCCCTGGGAGCCCCATGAAAAGAGAACACCAAATCTTTGCTCCTGTAGATGCAGTACCTCCGACCTCTGAGGGACTGAGCCATTTCTTCTATTGGGCCTGAGTGGAGAGCTTTATCTCTCCACCGTCATCAGAATTTCCCAATAACCCTTAGTCCTCCATGACCTCTGTGTGTGTGGGGGGAATTATGCCATGAACACTGGGTACAGTGAGGGGTTCCCTTTAGTCCTGGATTATAGTGAACAAATGACTGTGCTGGACCTGCCTTTGCCGCTGCTTATTCCAGTGCTAACTCTGCTCTGATCAGCAAAGCTGCCCACTCTTTTACCTGCTGCCGCTGCTATCTGTTGATGCTGAGGTCCTTGCTGCTAGCAGCCCACTGCGTTGCCGCCTGTACCACTGCCACTGCTCTTGTTTCTGCTAGGGCCCTGCCACTGTGCCTCCTCTTCCCCTTTTTTCCTGCCAGTCCCCTACCCCCACCCCCACCATCCCCAAGGGCTGACAATCCTATGGCAGAGTATGAGTGCTGATGGGAGTGCTGGCATTGATGGGAATTTTCTCTGACTTTTTATGCCTGAGGACCAGAGTAGGTACTACTACTGCAGGCACTTATGCCACTCTTAATGACACGGAACTCATTCCACGTGTATCTCTAGACATTCAAAGACAGATCATTGTGGTTTGGAGAATCCGGGAACAATAAGAGACACCTCAATGTTAGTGGACATTGCCAGCAGAAGTATTACCCCAAAGATGAGAAACACAACTAGAAATATGGAAGCCATCTAGTGCTCACCTTCTTCTGTATTACCTTCCCCGACATCAAAAAGGATATTGAGTTATAATATTGTTGATCACCAAATATGTCCCAACACTCAAGTGAAGCCCCAACCAGATTAAAATGTGATCAATAAATATTTAACAAAATAAATAAAAATACAATAAAACACAGATAACATTGTATTTTGAAACTAAGTCAATATACATTTGACAGGGATCTTTATGTACAGATTGGTGGCTTTGTTTCTATTTGAGTTTGATACCAATGGTTTTAGCCAATTCAATCTCAAGCACAGTTCTAATACTTTTCAGGAAAAACTAGCCTAACGTTGCTTGGGGGCCTTATGAAAAACTGATTCATTTTATGTGTCAGGGTGCTAGGAAATATTGCTCTTATGAAAGGAGGAATGTAATGCCTAAGAAGGCAAAGGCACAGAAATGGAAAATTGAATGACATGTGAGAATCAAGAAGACGGCTGGTTTAGATGGATCATAGGATGTTTGAAAGGGAGTAATGTATATTCATCCTTGAAAAATCAGTTGGAGCCAGGTTGTTAAGCACTTTAAATGCAAACGGTAGCATTTGTATTTGACCTTAGAGATAATAGGGGGCAGGATAGTTTATTGAACAGGGGAGTGAATATGGTCAGATTTCTGCTTTAGGGATATCATTTTTAGCAGCTGTATGAAGTGTCTGTTGGAGAGGGGAGAGATTTGAGGCAGGGAGACCAATTAAGAGGCAATTATAATAATATAGGGCAAATGAAAGACCAAAGAGCTTAGGAAATGGTGATAACTAAACTACATAATAGTGTCATAAAAACAGTTTTTAATACTAGACTAATATAAATTCCTTTTTGGGCAAATTTACTAGACCGACAAATAAGGGAATGTTGCATGCATATGTAATGAGTACCATCTCATGGAGAATTCCATTTTTCCTTTGCCAGGAAAACCCCAAATGGGGTCATGGAATGTGGGACACAACTGAAAAAATGAATGACAACATTGCTGATTTCAGACCCAGAACTCTATCCACTGTACCAGTTAGCTCCTCCTCCCCCATATAACCTGTCATATGTGGGGCTTCTCATCTAGAACACATGCATACACATATTCATATTTCTCTTTCTCATTTTTCTTCTTTCTCTTATTTTGGTTTTCCATTAGAGTAAGTCTGTCTTAGTGACACAGAAGTCATACCTGAGGACAGTCAACCTGAAAAATGTAAATAAAACAAAACAACACAAAACCCCAATCTGGACAGTTGTTTATTTTTTTTCTCTCCTCTTTGTCTCTTGAAGATACTGGGATTTTGAAGGGACAATAGTTGCCTTTGCTTTGCCATTAGGTGGCACTTGATCATTGTTTAATCGTTTAAATTGCTCAAATATAGTTACTCTTCCATATTCCTGTGTTTGTATCTCAAAGGTTCTACCTGGCTTTTTTTTTTTCAACAGTAAAGGCTCATTTTTCTTCTGTAGATTTATACTGGTTTTTAGGATGTCATCCTTGATTATAAACCTTTTTCTTTTGCCCTTTGTCTTATTATATTATTTTATTTTGTAGTAGCATAAGTACAAGTAGTCTTGTCTGATCCTAACCGTGGTTCCTTGGAACTTAATCTCTTTCTTCTTGACTGTTCGCGGTATAATTTCTTTGACCTTGGAAACTTTGGATTTTTGATATAACTTTTCTGAGTATGTTTAGTTTGGGGTTTCTTTCAGGAGATGATGAATGGATTCTTTCAATTTTCACTTTGTCCTTTAGTTCTGAATACTTTTCTTTTGGAATTTCTTGAATATGATACACATATTATTTTTTGTTTGTTTGGTTTTGGAGTTCAGGGAGTACAAAGATTCTTTTTTCTTTTAAATGGACATTGATAGTAACAACTGTCTCCACAAAGAAATGTATTATCTACTTTCCTTTTTATATCCAATAAACTAAGTGATCACAACATACTAAGTGCCTGAATCTATTACTGTTGCAAGAAGTGACCTAAAAGTAGAATATTCCTGACGGACTGGGGCTGAATCAGACTTAAGTCAGAGGATGAGGCCTGTTAAGCACACAAGCAGTAAGCATCATGGATAAAATTTGAACACAGGTCTTAAGACTCTTAAGACAGTGAATACGCCTTCCGTTGTTCCAAGAATACCTGAGTACAATGATTCTGAAATGATTTTTCCCTATCTTGTTTTTCAGGACAGTTGTTTTTGATAGTAAGTAACTCACTTATTCTTTGATTTTCAGTGTTGACTTTATTCTAGTATTTCTTGTTGCATCACTGAATCATTGAGTTTTGTTTGCCCCATTCTCTTTTCCAGAGTATTGGCTAATTGGGAAAAGCTGATCACTTTTTTATGTTAAGCTGCTTATTTTCTTCCCAGGTATTCTATTTTCATTGTTCATTTCTTTTTGTCAGCTCTTCCTTCATTTCTTCTACACACTTTATAAGCTCTTATGGCTAATCCATTCTTTTTCTGAGATTCTATTCTGATTATTTTTGAGTTATTTCCTCCCTCTGGAATTTTATCTTGCAATTCTTTTAATACATAATATTTTTTCTTTCTAGAAGGAATTTTCTTCTGTTTTCTCATTTCTAATATTTCATTTGTTAGATTAGAATTTTGTTCAGGCTTCCTCCTACACTATTGGATAGGGTGGTTAAGCCTCTTGCTACAGTCCTAGAGCTAAATCTCATTTCCTCTGCATTCCAGAAGCTGCTATCTGTGGCTATGTTTTGGCCCCATTTCCCACTATAGCCCTTGGTGGCAGGCTACCCCAGGACCAAGAGCTGCCTTATTCCGCAGACCTAATCTGGATTATAGTCTTGATTTATGATCAAATGCTGAATTTGGCCAAGCCCTATTTACTGCTATGGTCTGCAACTTCCATTTCTCTATTGGGATTTTTTCTTCCCTGGTCACACTGTCTGTTTCCCTGTTACAGTCACTTACTGGAGATCCATGGGTTCAGATCTTAACTTTGTGTGCATAAGTATATCACAGTAGCATCAATATTGTCTCCAAGGTGGTCCTCAGGCCCTCATCATTCTGTATTTGGACCAGTTTCTTTGTGAGGTCACCAATCAGGAGGCCTTGGTTCTATTTCTTTGTGCTGTCCTGTTTGGAATTGATAAGCTCAGTGACAATTTTCCTTGGTTCTGTTGTTTCATATGACACTCTTCTTTATTGTTGGATAGATGTCCATAAGGGCCCTGGATTTGGTTAGAACCTGTCATGTTACCAATTTAGTCCTATGTCTTATATTTTCATGGCACATTACAGTTATAAGATACCATTTCATTCATGATCACATTTGCTTCTCACATCAATCTTTTGACCTAGGTAAGTATTATCACCCCCATTTTACAATTGATGAAATGAGATTCAGAGAAATTCAGTAGCATGCCCAAAGTAACATATCTAGTGAGTCTGAGAGCTTTGACTTTGGTCTAGGTAGGGGTGTATTGGAGTCAGTTTGAACCAACTCATGGCACTTTGCTACATTTTTAGTATGAATCTTTATACCTCAGGAATCAGCAAATAGTACAGACTAGAGCTTGGCTTATTGTTTTTGTTTGTTTGCTTGTTTTTGTCTAGACTTAAGAAAGTGATGTTAGTAATTCAGATTAAACTTAGAAGTTTATTGTGGATGTGTTGTGAAATATTTACAGACATACCACCGAGCCCAGGTCACCTAGCTATCAGGCTCTTTTTATTACTAACATCTGTTTTAGGAAAGGATTCTCATCCTGTAACAGTTTGCAGTTCTAATCTCTTCTAGGCTTTTTTCCCTTTTGTTTTAACAAAAAATATTTATGCAGCTTTCATTCTCCTAAAAAACAAATACCTGCAGACTGAACTGAAGGAGTACAGATGATATGAAGAATTGGCTTAAAATGAATAGAGAGAGGAAGGCTGGAGAACCACATAGTATTCTGATAGGAACATTTCTTTGAACAAGAGTAACATAGGGCTGAACCACAGTAACAATAGCCAGCATTCCTATAGTACTTTAAGGTCTACTAAGTGCTTTACATACATTATCTCATTTGAACCTCAACTAGCCTGTAAGGTAAATATTATCCCTATTTTACAGATGAGAAGATTGAGGTTGAGAGGTTATGTGACTTGGCCAGAGTCACCATAGCTAGTAAGTATCTACTCCTTTAAAATACTGGCAAAGATTTCCCTAGGATAATTATGAGGTTAAGGAAAATGTGTGTGGACGATGACTTAATCTCTGTACTTAAACAAAATGAAAAGCAATGTCTACTTGGAGGGCAGTGCTGGATCAGTTTGAACTGTCTTTCTGGGCAGCACCATTTTCCCAGTTTATCTTGCTGGAAGGTGACCTTGGAGGAACAGATACAAAGCATACTATTGAGTTCCCTTCTTTTCCCTTCTTTCTTTACCACCAGCTGTAGCTTTGTCCCAGTGGTTCAACTCTGAGGTCTGTGACAGGGCTCATTCTGTGCAGAAGCTTTTGTGAAACCCATAGCTGAGGAGGGCATGGAGAGGAGGAGGAAGGAGAGAGGAGAAAATCCAGGATAATGTGTTTAATTTGATCAACCCCCTGGAGTCATTAAAATGCATCCTCCTAGAGACTCTAAAATATTCTAGCTGGAAAAAAAATCAGTCCAATAGGATTTCTTTGCTGATGATAATACTAGTATATTTTCATAATGTTTTAAGATGCCACAAGCCTATGAAACACTGCCCTCTCATGTATTAATACATGAATGACTAGTCTAGGAGGCAGGCTAAATGAATTCCCTTAATTACGACATCCTATTTCTCATATCATCATATCATATCATTTCATATCTCATCATGTCATATACCATAGTTTTGTCTGCACCTGAGTTTTCATTGGTATAAGAAACTCAAAATGGGGAAATTCCCTCAATTAATACAAATCTGCAATATGCTTGCAACTTAGAGGGTTTCCTGGGACACTGAGAAAGTTTAAGATGCATATCATTACCTACGTGATATCATGTTTCATATTGTACCTTAGAATTAGAGCTGTAAGAAACCATAGAAAACAGCAAATCCATCACATTCATTTTGTAGAGTATGAAATTGTTGAATCATAAAATGTTCGAGTTGGAATACACCTTAGAGATAATTTAGTTCAATTCTTTAATTCACAAATAATAGAGCTAGAGTTCATGACCTCTGACTTTGAAAGGTGGTATAAGCCTGGAGTCAGGAAGACCTGAGTTCAAATCTGTCCTTAGACACTTACTAGGGGTGTGACGCTAGGCAGGTCACTTTACTTCTGCCTAAAAAATGGGCATAATTGTGTCTACCTCACGGGGTTTTTGTGAGGATCAAATGAGATAAAGAACCTAGCGTAGTGCTCGACACATAGTAGGAACTTAATAAATGCTTGTTCCCTTCCTCTCCCCTTTTTTTCTACCTTTGTGACCTTGGGCTAGTCCTTGATCTCTCAATGCCTTGGCTTCCTTATGATTTCTCTTCTAGCTTTAAATGTTAACATACGAAATCTAGTACTCTTCCTGTCGTGTCATACTATGCATCAACTTGTGTAATAGGCTATTTGAATTGAGAAAAGTCAGACCTACATGAGATTCACTGGATTAGCTTGTAACCAACCACGGCATACTTGTGAATTGTAGCTCACTCTCAAGCATTCACCACTTCTGTTTCCTGTTTACTTTCTCAACATCTTTTTAGCCAGGATGGAGCTTATTGGTTTTAGAGAATTCGAATTTAGAAGCCACCATTTAAACTAACTTAAACTGCTGGCTCTTAATAAATCTAGCCTTTTTCACTGTCTGGGTAAGATTTTATTCACAGGCAACTGTCACATACACCCAAATCACACTGGATGAAAGGCTTTATCTTCATTGTTGGAGGGACTAACTAAAGCCCCTGTAGAGTTGAGGACAAAGTAGTTACAGAATTCAATTTGAATGAAAAAAATTATTGAGCATTTAACACATGCCAACTACTAAATACTAAACATTCCTATCCTTAAGGAGCTTAAATTCTAATAGAGGGTAACAACACACAGGGAGTGATGGTTGGGTGGGACACTTTGGTCTGGACAATTTCAGGGATGCTGAGTGGGTCTGTGGAGGAATAGGTTGACACATCCCATCCAGAAACAATGGCAGAGTTGATTTCATGGTTCCAGAGCTGGAGGTCAGGAGAGGAGGAGTTCATCTAGGAGGTGGTTAGAAAGGAGGGGGTAAAATGAAACATACCTGAGGTTTCCCTGAAATAGTGGTCTGGCATAGTTAGTCGTCAGTGAGGGTGGGATGGGGTGGGTGGAGTGTGGGAACTCCTCCAGGACTCTGATGTGGGATATGAGGAGGCAATTCAGCAAATCCTGAATCTCACTAAGAAATCCTTATACTACTTCCTTTCAAAATATGGGTGTGAATACAACTGTATTGTGTCACTGCAGTACACTCAGCCAAGATCCTATGGGCTTTCCTCTTTTCCCTGCCAAAACTGATAGACATCCAATTAAATTCATGTCAACAAGTCTCTACTAAGCACCTACTAGGCCCTGAGGATAAAAAGACAAAAGAAAATAGTCCCTGCTCACAAGAAACTTACTATAGGGACATAACATGCATGTAGATTACCTATCTATCTATCTATCTATCTATCTATCTATCTATCTATCTATCTA
>NW_020954572.1:4506311-4511940 GCF_900497805.2 Vombatus ursinus | reverse complement strand
CTATCTATCTATCTATCTATCTATCTATCTATCTATCTATCTATCTATAGTGTATATAACATTTACGTATTAGTCTATATATGATATAGTAAATACAAAGTATATAATGGAAAGTCTATTAAAGAAGGCAAGACTGCTAACTACTGCAGAGATAAACAAAGGCCTCTTAGAGAACTCTGCTTTGCTTTCAGGGAATTCAGGAAGATTCTAAACTTGAGAGAGACTGAACTATAGACATGGGACACACTATTCTTATAAAAGGAAAGGGGCAGGAGATAAGTTGTGAGTAGGGGACAGTCAGCAGGCCGATTCATCTAGAAGAGAAAGCATGTGAAGGGGAGTGATATGAAATAAGTATGGAAAAGAAAGGAGCATTTAGATTGCAGAAGGCATTAAATGCTAGGCTGAGGATTTGGTATTTATTTTGGAGGTTATAGGGAGTCATTGAAGATTGTTGAGGTATGTGGGTTTGTTAGGGTGCTGTGGCCAATTATTCAATAAGTATTTATTAGGCATCTATTGTATGCCATGCACTGCGGGTACAAAACCAAAAGTGAAATAGATCTTATATTTAGCTTATAATCTAGTTGGAGGAGACAATATGGACATATATATGCATATACAAAATAGACATAATGTGATTTGGGGGGAGAAGGCATTAAGAGCTGAGTGGATCTGAAAAGAATTCTTATTGAAGATTTATAGATCAAGATTTATTGATTCATAGATCTAGATTTATAGATCTAGAGTTAGAAGGGACCTGAGAAGCCAATTAGCTTAATCCCCTCATTTTACAGAGGACGAAATTGAGGGATAGAAATGTTAAGCAATTACTCCAAAGTCTCATAGTCAGTAAGTGATAGAGACAGAATTCAGACCCAGATTCTTTGGTTCCAAATCAGTACTCTTTTCATTGTATCATATTGCCTCTATAACTGGTTCAAATTGTGTTAGAGGATAATGGTATGGAAAGGCGAGGCAGGGAGATAAACTTTAAGTTGTGGCCAGAGCTCTGGAGAGATGTGATGAGGGCCTGGATAAGGGTTGAGGCTGAGTAAGTAGAGATAAGCGGATAGAAATGAGTGATGTTATGTAAGAAAGGTCAACAATATTGAGCAACTAATTGGATATGGGGATGAGACACCTTCTTGGATGACTCCAAGGTTGTAAACCTGAGTAACTGGAAGGATGGAGATGCTATCAAAAGAAATGGGGAAGTTTAGAGGAGATATGAGGTTTTTTTATGAAAGATAATGAATTCTACTTTGGATGTTCTAAGTTTGAGATTTGGCCTAGAGGACATCCAGGTGGAAATGCCCAGCAGGCAGCTAATAATATGGTGCTGGAGTTGAGGACAGAGATCAGGGCTGAATATATAGATCTGAAAGTCATTGGCACAAAAATGGTAGTTCAACCTTTGAGATTATGAAGGGAAAGAGCATAGATCAGGATGAGAGGACAACCCAAGTCAGAGCCTTGGGAGATACCCATACTTAGGACCATAGATTTTGTAAGGGATACTAAAGACAGTCCTGTCTAATCCATGCCAAGTACATTATCCCAGCTATGACATTCCTGGCAACTAGATGTGTAACCTCTGTTTAACATCTCTAGTATCAGACTCCTTAGGCAGCACCTCCTCTCTTCAGATTGCTCTCATTGTTAGAAAATTCTTCCTTAACCCAACCCCCACATCTGCTTTCATCCAACTTCCTTTCTTCAAATCTCAGGACAAGATATAGTAAGGGTCCAGTTACAATGTGAACAATAGTGACATGAGCAAGTTTGGCAAGCAAGGTCCTCTTAGGTGTACATAGAAAAGGAAGTCAGTATACATAATTTGGAGAGTAAGGAAGAAACCTCTGGCCGTCAGATACATCTCTCTGAAATACTTGACTTATACTCTGTGAACTTTTTCTATTAATGATTTATTCTTTGGGATTAAGTCATCCAAGTCTTCAGGAGAAAGTTTTAAAATTACAAGGAAAGAGAGAAAACATTAAGCTATTTTTAGCCTTTTACTTCTTAGCAAAGATTGGCTTATCAGATAATTTTAATTTGGGGAGCACAGGTAAATAAAGGAGAGACAAATGAGTATGGAGCCTGGGGTGCTGTCCAGACAGGGGAGCCGTGAAGAGTGGAAGAATCTTAGGTGGATTATAATGCAGGAGAAACAGCTTCTTCACCTGCACAATTGCAATTGGCCTTCCCCACCTCAAATATCTTGCCACTCCAATCATTCCTCTACACAGAGAACATAAAAATATTTTTATGTCCATCTAGATGCCCCTAGGCCAAACTTAGAACTTCAAATTTAGACTGTCCAAAGCCTGGACAGTTTGGCTGGACCACTGAGTAAAAGAAGGGGAGTAATATACAATAAAGTTGGAAAGATTGGCTGGGGCTAGATTCTGAAGAGTTTTGAATTACAGAGAAGTCCATATTTTTCACTGGAGGCAATAGGAAGTCATTGCAGTTCACTGAACAGGGGAGTGACATGGTCAGGTCTGTACTTATGAAGAATCATTTTGACAATAATGCTTATGTTTCTTCATTGGATGACTCCAAAGTTGTAAACTTGGGTAATTGACAAGATAACGATGCTATCAAAAGAAATGGGGAAATTTAAAGATGAGTTGTTGTTGTTGTTGTTGTTTTGTGAAAGATAAGTTCTATTTTGGACAGTCTAAATTTGAGGTTCTAAGTTTGGCCTAGGGGACATCTAGATGAACATAAAAATATTTTTATGTTCTCTGTGTAGAGGAATGATTGGAGTGGCAAGATATTTGAGGTGGGGAAGGCCAATTAAGAAGCCATTGCAATTGCGCAGGTGAAGAAAGATTGAATTAAGGTGGTGGCTGTATAAGCAGGGAGTAGGAGTAAAATGTGAAGTCTTGGGCAGCTAGGTGGTGCAGTGGATAGAGCACTGGCTCTGGAATCAGGAGGACCTGAGTTCAAATCCAGCTCAGACCAGACGCTTGACACTTGCTAGCTGTGTGACCCTGGGCAAGTCACTTAACCTTAATTGCCTCGCCCCCCGCCCCCCAAAAAATGTGAGATCTTGTTAAAATAGAAATGACAGGCCTTAGCAAGTGATCACTTATGTGGGTTGAGGGAGAGTAAAGAGTCAAGGGTAACTCTGAGGTTGTGAAGTTGGGAGACTGGAAGAGTGATGATACCTTCAACAGAAATAGGGGAGTTGAGAAGACAGCAGGGTTAGAGGGAGAGATATTGAATTCTATTTTAAACATGCTGATTTTGAGATGATTTTGGGATCTATATTTTGAAATGTCAAAAAAACAGTTGGGGATATGGTACTGGAGCCCAATAGAGAAAGTGGAGTTGAAAATGTAAATATGAGAGTCATATTCATAGAGATGATAATTAAACTCACAGGAGGTGATTAGCTAACAAGAGAAGAGGAGAAAAGAGAAAAGAGACAAAAGAAGTAGGCCCAGGACCCTTAGAGGACACTTATAGTTAGGAGCATGATATGATTGGTGAGACAGGAAAGTCAGACAGGTAGGAGGAGAGAGCCAGGAGAGAGAAATATCACAAAAATCCAGAGGAGAATATATTTAGGAGGAAGGGGAGTCAAGTGACAAATATTGTAGAGAGAGCAGGAAAGATGAAGATTGAGGAAAAAATCAGATTTGGCAATTAACAGATTGTTGGTAACTGGAGAGAGCAATTTCAACTGAACGATGAAGTCAGATAATGAGATTGTCAGCGGTTGAGATGTGAGAAGAAAGTTGAGGTGAAGAGTGAAGACAGCTTTTCCAAGGAGTTCTACTATGAAAAACAGGTGAGATATAGGATAATAGATTGAGGGGATCATAAGGTGTGGGGAAGGTTTTTTTTTTTAATAATTTTTATTGTCAGAATCCTCAGCTCTAGTTTATCTTCTCTTGTTAAAGTCTTGGTATCTTACTACCCCAGAGCCAATTAGTGAACTGGGCAATGAAGAGGCTGACCTTGTATCCATCTGGGGCATCTCTGTGAGTGGTATATTGTTTCCCAACATGCTGGTGATGCCTGGTACACATGGCTTGCATTTCCTCATGCCCTTGTATTTGTGGTAGATGCAACAACTTGCTTTAAGGTTTATCAATAATTCCTCCTCTAGCAACAATATTACCCACAGCTCTGTTTTCAGAGATCACTTTCTTAAAGCTTTATGGTAACTTGTGTCCTCTTGATTTCAGGATTGTGAGGACTTATTGTGGCATAGTTTATGGCATATCATTGTGGCCTAATTTCTAAACACCTGGGTACATTTTTACTAGTTTCCAGATTTTTCCTCTAGTCGGTATACAGTGGCACATTTGACCGTAATGACACTTGGGGGGACACTGACAACATTTAATAGAGCTTTCTTACAACAGTACACAAATTGGGATGTATAGGGTGATCAGGGAGGACTAGCACTTCTGGTGTGAGAGCCTTTTCAGGGCTCATCCACCTTTGGTATCCACCTATCACCTAACTCTCACCTGTGGTTCCAAGAAGTATGTGCAGTGACCATGTCCTGGTAAAACTTTCTTAGCAGATGGGCTAGACCAAGTTGAGGGTAACCTACAGTTCTTAAACCTATTGGTGAGTTAGTTGGGGTAGCTTGGGTGTCTGATGTTGAAGACAGCACAGTCATCCACCGCATCCTGGGCGATCACCAGTCATCTTGACTTTTGTCCTGCCACTAGACTTTGATGACTCTGGAAGAGAGAATGAGACTGAAGACTTGGTGCAACTTTTTTTTTTAATCTTTTTTTATTAATTTCTGAATTTTCTCCCCATTTCGCCCCTCCCCACACCCCAAGACGGCATGCATTATGAATACCCCTTCCCCTAATCTGCCCTCCCTTCTATGTCTTCCCCCCTTGTCTTATTCCCTTCCCTTTCAATTTTCTTGTAGGGCATGATAGATTTCTATGCCCCATTTACTGTATATCTTATTTTCCAGTTGTATGTGAAAACAATTTTTTTAACATTTGTTTTTAAAACTTTGGGTTCCAAATTTTCTCCCTTCCTCCCTCCCCACCCACCCTTGTTGAGAAGGCAAGCAACTCGATACAGGTTATATGTGTGTAGTCATGCAAAACACTTCCATAGTAGTCATGTTGTGAAAAACTAAGTATATTTCCCTTAATCCTATCCTGCCCCCCATTTATTCTATACTCTCTTTTGACTCTGTCCCTCCTTAGAAGTGTTTGCTTCTGATTACCTCTTCCCCAAATCTGCCCTCCCCTCTATCATCCTCCTGCTCTCTTGTCCCCTTCCCCCCTTACCCTGTAGGGTAAGATAGATTTCCATACCCAATTGAGTGTGTATGTTATTCCCTCCTTAAGCCAAATCCTATGAGAATAAGATTCACTCATTCCCTCTCACCTTCTCCCATTTCCCCCCTACTGTAAAAGCCTTTTCTTGTCTGTTTTATGTGAGATAATTTACCCCATTCTACCTCTCCCTTTCTCCCTCTCCCATATAATCCTCTCTCACCCCTTAATTTTATTCTCCAGATACCACGCCTTCATCTTCAACTCATCCTGTGCCCTGTATTTACCTATCTATCCATCCATCCATCCATCTATCTATCTATCTATCTATCTATCTATCTATCTATCTATCTATC